>NW_008610285.1:0-15692 GCF_000691845.1 Merops nubicus | reverse complement strand
AGGAGTGTCTGTCTGTGGAGTGCACTCCCCAGAGCTTCCTGGTTCAGGGCAGACCTCCTGACTCTCCCTGGAGCTGGGCCCCAGTCTGTTTAGGCCTTTGTGAACACGGGCTGATTGGGTGAGAGTTGCCATGTGAGCACCTTTTTCTTATGTGTTCAGCTTGCTGGTCTGGCTGTTTCCCATGCCAACTGTGGGCAACCTCGAGTCTCTGTTTGTACCACCTGTTGTGGGCCGAGTTACATCCCTTGTGAGATCGTTGGGAGTGGTGTCAATTATGTACCAGCTGATTGATCTGTTTGTACCCCCAGCGATCATTCATGGAATGTCCTTCTTGTCTACAATACAGTCTGTGTATTGGTTCATCTTTCTGCTGGTGCTATCATTTTTGTTGGGCCTGGTCATTGGCAAAACAACCACTGGAAGCATACATTGAACACTAATTGCTATGCTCCAACAAGGTAAATAGGCACTTAAAACTGGATATGATCCACTGACACACCAATCTGACTTTTTTGGAATTTTCAACAGGACAAAATGACTGGGGGCGTGTTTTTTAAAAGGTTCTGGTAATTGCTCTTATGTATGCTAAGTAAACATTGACTTTTAGGAACTAGATTCTCTTGGTTCACATTCATTTCTTGTTGCTGCGACCATTTGCAACCTGTATCTCACTAAAGCCTACAATGTAATAAGTAATAAAAAAAAATTAATTAAAAATTGAAAGAATCAATGCACACAAGCACAAGTTCTTTTCTGTACAATCACCAGCACCATTTTCCACCATTCTGTTATCTATACACAGAGTTTTATTATTCACAACTAAAGTCAAAATCGAGTAAAATGAGCAAAAAAACAGGTAACAGAAATAAAGTTTAATGAAAGAGAAATAAAATGTCTGTATTATTATGGAGAGTCAAATCTGAATATAGATCAAATTACTGGGGCCAGAAACAATTTTACATGCACATCTGTGTAGATTTCATATCCACAACCAGGTGCACATTTAAGTATGCTCCAGTTTATATTGTGCATGCTGGTTTCTGACCATTCCCTCCTTCCTGCCCACTTGTTCTTCTTTTGGACTTCTCTGATTAGAGACTACAGATGATCTTAGCCCACAACCACAAACCTGGCTGTAGCAAGAAGCTCTGCAGCCTGCAGAAGTCTGTGCAGATAATCTCCCTCAGAAAGCAAAGAAAATTCACTGCTCAGAAAAAGCTACATTACAGAGAAAGCCCTAATAACTTATTTCCAATGATAAAGCACAATACAGATTTGCAAGGTGCAGCTTCTTATTTCAGCCACTTAAAAGACAATTAAATAAGGAGTAATCTAGCAATCTTCTTTACAACCATTTAATTCCTTGTAAAGGCAATAAGACAAAGTGTTTAATGCTCTTCAGTGCAATGATACATCTGTTGTTGCTCCTCAACGTCACTGAAAATTATTCCAGCTTGCACACTTGCCTGTATTTTGTTAAATCTCCTAACTACAGGCCAGTTCCTTTTTTGCTCTGAAGCTTCTACAGCCACAAAAGTGAAGGAAAATGACCACTCTGCAGTGGCTGTCTCAGAAGAAAAAGTCTGGGCAAGGACAAATCACCAGTAGCTTGGTCTGCCTAGTGGGTATAAGAACTGAAGAGTCCATGCCAACTTCACCACATTGCATCAGTCTCCTCCTCCCCTCCCCTGAACTACAGCTTGCTTTGAGAGAAAAGCACTTGATTTCACCCAAAAGCCCACACAACCAAAACAACGGAATCATCTGATACTGAATAGAACTGGCTGTATTCATGAAGAAGCTGAAAGAAAAAGGAAGGGGGAAAAAAAAGAAAAGAAAACCACCAACTTTTAAGAAGAACTTTTAAACAGAAAGAGAAGTCTTCACACTGGTATTTCAAAAAGTTTTAAAAGTCATTCTGTAAATGATTGCTTCTGCCAAAGTGGGGGGGGGGGGAAATCTTTCTAGTTAAAATGAAATATGCACAAATATACCAGAATGAAAAAAGACTTTTTTTTTTCTTTCAGTGCACTATAATTTTACTTAAATGGTAGGTGTGATTCCTAAACAGAATGGCATTTCAAAGAGACATCCAATCCTGTATTTCAAATGCAGCAGTCATGTTTGAAACAGTCTTTAAAGAAATTTTCAAAATAGCAAGAGGCAAATTTGGGGAGGGAAAAAAAAAAAAAAAGTATCAACTGTATTTTGAATAAAAACTTGATCACCAGGAAACAAATGCACCTCGCCCTACCCCTCTTCTCCTTCCTCCAAAGTCTGTGCCTGCACATAGATAGAAGCCACTAAACCACAGCCCCACTCCTGCCAGCCACAACGGCTAAATAACTCACCATGTATCAGCATCATTTTACATGAATGCTTTCCCTTGAGATTTGGAAATAAAAGTGTATGTGGTCACTGAAATTAAATGAGAACATTTTAAACTCCAGATCTTTTAACAATGAATTACTCTTTACAGGAAAAGGTGAGTTTATGTCTTTATACTATCATAAAATCCACCACCTGGCCACCAGGCCAGGGCTTTTTACTCTCATGACAAAAATAGCAAATTTGCTACATAGATTATTTTTACTAATTGATTCTCATTGTTTAACCTTCACAATTATGATTAGAGAAAGAAGAATAAGGAGGAAACACAGAGGATCAATTTAAATAACAAGAATGGTATGTTTGGCCAATGCAAGTGCATGACTGTGATGAGAGGAGAATGGGGCGGAAAATTCCAGATGGGCATTAGTTCCAGAATTACAATGAAGGGTATGGACGTCACAATTATATCCACAATCACAGCACATCAAAGGCCGCTGACACTAACTCAAATTCAAACACTTCTTAGGTTGTTACTTTTATTTACTTCCTTCATATATGTCATGCTTACTTTTTTTTAAATATCATTGACTTCCTTTGTTTTCCTTTTATTGCTACCTCTTTTAATAGCTAATATATCACTTCCACACTAAAAACCAAAACGTTTGAGGTTTTCTTTTCAATATACTGACAAAATTCTAGCACACCAGACCTGGCTAGACAATGGTATCTTTTATATAGCTTTTAGTAAATACTAGGTGCTGCAAATACCCTAGAAATGGATAAGACTGAAAAGCTGAAGACTATCTAGTGGTGTTACAGACTGCTCAAAGGAAAAGGATAGGATAGAAAACAGGACAGACACATGGACTAAACCCAAAGGCTTCCAGTACCTGAATCCTGATTTCTGATACAAGCCATCTTAAGACTCTTCTTTTTATCACTAAGATTTCCTAATTTATTTTTTTTTTAAATGAAAGGCCGTGGGAAACTAGGTTTCACTAGATTCTTGCTGTCATCTCATATATTTCACGTGTTACTAGTACAATCTAGAGACATTCCTGCCCCCTCTCTATCAAGTCAAACGGGAGTTATATTGATTTAGACTGGCAACTCAGAAGAGAGGACCATATCATATCAAGAAACCTCTTCTGAATGCACCACAAACTCCTTCAGAAACAACTTTTGTTTACACAATGTCTTACTAAATTAGGCATCAACATTGCTTCATCATGTCCGGTGGAAACATACTGTTACATTGTTAAACAATGGCTGGCTGACCTCACATTCAAAATAAAGTGGATCATAAAAGAATGTTCTGAACTAGATTTTAGAAGTCAATTAACAAAGATGAATTCTACTGAATTCAAAAGATTACACTAATTTATAGCAAAAGCTGAGCTCAGATAGAAACACCTTTTTTAAGGCACATAATAGAGGATACAAAGTCTAAGAGACTTTAGATTAAAAGTCTAAAGACTTTTACTAGGAAGTACCTTGTATTTATTCTTAACCAAGTTTAAATTTTAAGTACAAAAAGGGAGGCATGCCTTTAAAAAAACCCTCTACCTTAGGCTCTAAGTATATTCAGTACAGAGGGATCTGTTTGTGTCATGGTAAAAAGCACTGGTAAGACTTCAATGTGGGTATGATGCATAATCCTCCTGCTCACTGTCAATAAATAATTAAATAGTAAAATTGATTATTTGCAAAAACGATAAAACTAATATGATGGAGGAAATTAGTAGTGTAACTTATGGGATAAGACTAAGTTTAATCTGTCTCAATGAACCTGAAAAAGAAAATAATAGTAGCTTACACATAGATCAAGATCTAGAACAGAAGGAAAAGAACAAGGAAAACCAAGACATTGTCTAACAAAAGTAAGCATCGGGTGACTAGGAAGAGAGTCAGGCTACATATCTAAAGAGGCTTCTTTAGCTTCAAAGCTTTTCCAACTAAATCCCCTGGAGCAGAAAGCCAAATCTTCTTAAAAGTCAAGGTTGACAATTTCATGACAAGTTCAATGATACGATTGTCTACCACAGCAGACAATAACACAGGAGATCCTTTTCAGTCAGTCCTAGAATCCTATTTGAATGTAAAGGGAAAAACATGTCCATGTTGTTACTAATCTTAGAAAAATACTAAGTTTTTACTAATCTGTTAATCTGTTTTATCCTCTTAGAAGCAGGCATAATGAACAAGCTGCTGAGGCAATGCAAAATCTTTTGAACCAAGCTGATATTAAAGCTGAAATCTGCTGAAATCTCCCAGAGAAAAGATTTAGGTGTTTTATACTATCCTGTCATACAGCAAGTGTAGGAAGCATTAACTTTTACTAATGTGAAAATACTTTCATACATCTGGTAACTCAAATAATGCAAGTTTTCCTGCAGAATCTTCTTTAAGATTAATAGAAATGTGAAACCAAACTCATTGCTTTCATCAGCCTAGATTTTTTTTCCTATTGACCTGAGAATATTTTGCAATCTTTTCCTATATAATATACATGTCTGTATTAGTATCACGTCCCTCTGTTGTTCTAATATCAATATACATTATGAAAATTTAGGTTTGATATTTTTATAACAAGCTACTTCTGTTAATGGTAAATGTTAAGTGAGTTTTTCCATCCATAGAAGATTTATTTCTGAAGTGCTGCCTCATAGGTACACTGGAATTAGAATCTAGAATGACCTATCAGTATTAACAAAGGGGGCGCTGCCAAAAAGAAGGAAAAAACAAAGTACTGCTGCAGTTGTGGTGATGTAAGAATTCCAAACAATCCTCAGTGCTGCACAAGCAATAACTACCTGTCTTTCCCTCTTTCTTATGGATACTAACAAATATCACCATTCCTTCTGCTAAAATTTCTGTCTGTCAGGGTTCCAAACTCCTTTTCACTGAAACTGTAACATGGATTAACATAAGAAAGGTTCAGAACAACTGTTCTCAACTGTACTAAGTTGTACAGTGACCATTTTAGGTTTAGCCCTGATGAAAAGCTGGCATGATTTTTCCAAACAGATCAGTTAACACAAAAAAAAGTTGCCTACTCCTATTATAGAAGTCAAAGACAACAGTTTTAAATGTTCCCCTTCTTGTTTTCGCCTGCTAAAATCTACCCAACACAATGCCTAATGACTTGTCAGAAACTCCTCCCCGTGGGAACTCCAGTCTTTAAGCAAATCAAAGGCAAAATAGTGTTGCATACAAGTCTAAGAAATCTAAAACCAAAATCTAGAGCATTAATTTCAAGAACGTCAAATTTCCCATTTTTCTTTTAAATAAATATGATCTCTAGGACATCAGTGGTGCAGTTTTATAAATGTTAATTTTTCATTGGTATTGGTACATAGCTGGCATCACCAAGGCACTAGCAACCACTGCTATACAAAGTCCTTCCTGCTCTTGTCTCCTGCTCCTCAGAACCAGGTTACCACAGCAGCAAGTGAACGTCTAACACAGCAGGTAGTGTGTGTCCTGGTACATAACACTCACCCTGGCAGGTTTGAGAGAGCATGATATAATCAATCTGCTCATTAACCTCCCCATGCTCATATCTTGACCGTCGTCTCTCATACCACACAGCTTTTAACGGTTCAGCTTGTTTGACTGCAGCACATGGTTTACAACTGGATAACCTGTGCAACAGTATCCATAGTTAAATCCACCCTTTGGTCATAAGCCTATTTGTATGTTGCATGTGTTCACTGATGTCCTGAAGTGTCATGGACTCACTAAGCTAAAAATAGTGCACGCTCATGTTTCCAGTCGCTACAGCTGCTATGCCAAAGACCCATGGATAGCCTTTTGGGCACTTATACTACCCTGTCCTGAGGAAGTCTATGACAAGGATGCATGGAGCATCTGGACCAGTCACTATAGGGTGCTTTTCCCACTTATTCCTGGTTAGGCTCACTTCAGCCTCCAATACAGTCAGTTGTTGAGAACAGAACTAATTCTGTTCGGTGATTTTCCTTTCTGATTAAGTCTTTTCAGCCCAAGCATGCTCTGAGGGTATTGATATACCCTTAGAATTACATGTTGGACCATCTGGTCCAAAGACAATGCAGTAAGACTACATATTAGCCTACATGCAAAGAATTTTAAAATAAAAACCTAGCACCTCTTTAACATGCATTTTGTTAATTACATATTTGCATAATATTTGATTTCATCCTAAGTCATTGTTCCATTATAAAATTTTTGTTTGCATTGGTAGCTGGGGATTGCTTTTCTTACACCTTCTTTGTGTCAATGATATAGATTATACATCTCAGCTGCAAAAAAGATTTTGTTTCACAACAGTATGAAACAGCTTGGAAGAATAAAGTCAGTACTATTAGCCAATAGTAGGAAACAGGTACTTTCAGAAGAAGCTTTTAAACCTAAACACATGGGTCACACAATGTAAATATTCTCTCCTCTGGACAGAAAACAAAAAAAAAAATATCTGATTTCTTTCACTTACAGAAGTCACCTCCTCAATATTCTGACACACAAGTCTTCTCTTTTTTTAAAAAACAAGTACAGTCCTGCAGCAATTACACATTCCATTGACTATCTCCTCTGTAATCTTTCCCACTGTATTCCTTACAGATTTTTAGCTAGTATTCTAACAAAATCAAGTAATTAGAAATATCAGAAGGATCTTTATTCCAAAGAGATGGACAGATTTTAAAATCTGTCTTTTCTCTGTAGCAGTTGGGAAAAAAAAAAAAACAAAAAAAAAACAAACCTACATCATCTTAATAACTGTATTACACTATCAAATCTAGAACTTGCCTAAATTTTCAGGCTTACTAAACTTAAGGCGGCCATATACTAAACAGGAATGTCTTATCAGTCACTCCACTCCTTAGATATCTATTATGGAAAAAATCAGAAGTAATTTCTAAGTGTTTTCATGCAAAGACAGAGTGCATCTGAAGAATGTACACTCATGAACTCCATGAGAAGCACAGATGTCATTAAATGTCTCTTGTCATGAAAAGGATTGCAAATTGAGAGGTTAAATACTGCTAACTTGAAAGTGTGAATAAATGTCATATTATCTAGCCATGTAACAAAAAACACAGATGTTTTCAAGGCCCATGGTCTGACATGAGAGGCTTCTGAAAACAACAACAAAAAAAAACAAACACACACAAAAAAAAAATTCAAACAAACAATTACACATGTAATCTATAAATCTTAGATTAAACCAAACAAACAACCCACTACACAGTTTTCTCATGGGCCTGTGGTTTCAAGTTTTTACTCAAAAAAATCTTAGTATCATAACTCTTATCTTGTCTGCCCTAAAACTGGCAAGAGAAAAAGAATTGATAAAAATGGCTAAAAAAAAAGAATTAATAAAAAAACGTTGTGTAAATGTTAAGTAACTTGAAAAGTTTTAATAAATACTCATGTTGGACTATCCCCAGTCACAACAAAAATTTAAAAAAAAAAAAACAAAACACAACTATAAATATGCTTTCAGCATAAAACAATCATTAATTTCAAGTGGTACTTAATTAGTGAGTCGGCAAAAAATTTACATAAATTCTCATTACAATATAAAGCAAATTTATTTCAACCTTCTAAGTAAAACTAAGCATGGGTAAATTAAGGGTTTAACCATCCTGTGTCAGCATGGTGGTTAATGCTTTATCTCATTTTCCAAAGTTTCAGTTTCCTGACACTGTACATTCTGCGAAGATGCATAATCCTATCTAGCAGAACCACCTACACATTGACAAAAAATTGGAAGATGTTGAATTCACTTGCAACAGAATCTTTTTCTAATAGAAATTCAATAGAAACAGTAATTTTAGCAACTAATGATGATTTTATTAGTTACGATTTTCACAAGTTTGCATTCTAAAAGTTGCTGTGCTGCTGTGCAATTCCCATGTGTTACCCCTTCATCCAGCATAATTTATCACGATGGATTTGGATTTATGGCCCCACAGTGTAACATTCAGTTTGTAGTTTCTAATGTTACCAGATGGAGGATTCAGAGACATGTCTTGTATTCTAATATCTGAAGCATTTTTTTGCATGTTAACAGCAAGTTTATGTGAAAGGAAACAGTGTATTGCCTTCCACTTTCTAGCCTGCAACAGAAGGCCACTACTACCACCTTCCCCAGTGTTTTCATTCTTATTAGTCCGTTATCAATTCATTAACAATAAGGCAGAGCTGCTCTTTGTGGATTTAGCATTATATGCTGCATTGTAATATATTTACCAGAACAGAACTCATCTCTGTAGCTTACATCATTCATTGAGTCACGCCTGCATCCTCCTCCCTACTAGGGACTCCCAGGACGACTATGTGCCTCAACCAACCAATTGTTCTACCAAGCAGTTTCTGCATTATAGTCCAAAGATCATATATGCCCATGTAATATACACCATTATGGTTTCCTAGTTTCCAGAGGTTTAAATTTCAGTTATCTTCACAACACCATCCCATAAGTATCAGTAGAATATTTTAGAAAGCTATAAACTAATATTAGTAGTTTATATTATATTTATATAGTTCATATTTATTAGAGTAGCACCTTTCCAAATCCAAGCATAGAGAAGGAGCACCAAAATCCAGAGCATGGCTCTTCCATCTTTGCTGATCCACATGGAGCAAATAAACAGATGGAAATATCATAAACTGCCTGTGATTTGGCATGTCATGAAAGTTGCCCTTGCTTTAACTCCTACTTTGCAAAAAGGGGCAAAACACTGCACTTGCTTCAGATGTCCTCAACCTTTATTATGCCAAGACATTATTTTACAAAAGATTCTTATATACCAAGCATATACCAAAGACCTTACAGTACTAATCTTTATTTTGAAATACATGTGTTATGAATTATTTAACTCATTTGTGCATGTGACTAAAATCCAAGTTTAATGTTTAGTGAAGGTATCGGAAGGAAAAAAAAAACCATAACTTTTCTCTTCCTTCATTTTTATCTTCTTCGAGTGTTTCCACAATTATATCAAGAGAGCAAAGCATTAAAACAAAGCCAAAGTGTTGGAAAGCATGGTCACTGACAATAGCAACCCTCTGGAAGAGTATGACAATTTAGCACTATGTTCTAGGCAGGGATTAATATCAATTTACTTTAAGCTTTCCATGAATGAGTGGCTAGTTTACCATCTGTACTTTGTCCTATAATAAACCAACTCAAAATTTTGTCATTTGTTTCCTCAAACAAATTGGGACAGCCCAAAATCTGATAAACTGCTCCACCAGTTTTTGTACACAAAATCCCATCTTCACTGACATAGGTTTGTATCAACTTATTTTCACCTCCTGTACAGCTATGAAGATTCTGCTATAAATGTAAATGCATCTTGTGGCAGTTTTACACTTTGGCAGATTGCAAATGCTGTCAGATTAGAGTTGGTGTCTTTATTAAAGTACACAAGTTACAGGGAAATCGCTACAGGAAAGTGCAGTGGGCATGAATGCCCACTTTAGGACTTGATGCTGAAGCTCTCAGCAGCTGAATATTCATGTCTAAAGGCTATGCATTGCTGATCATCATATTGAAACTCTAGTATACATAAAGCAGTGACATATTTTACTTCTGTTTTTACCACATTTTTAATCTTTGCACAAAGGTTCCAGTAGTTCCCCATCAAGTATATAAAACAGAAGAAAAAAAGCCATTAAAAAAAAAAACAAAACTTTCATGCAAAAGCAGAAAGTGATATTAAGATCATAAACAAGCTATTCTGGGGCTCATTCTTCTTTCTTTTAATATCAAACTCATTGTTAGCCCATAGCTGAACTCCGAACTCTGAACTCTTGCAAACTGACAAATTTTGTGTCTTTTCAGATTACTGTTAAGGTCAGGACAGAAATATTTATAGCAACAGACAAGAGACAACATAACCTCCTGTGGCAGCCCCGAATGTTAACTCTTCAATGGGTTAAAGGTAATAAATATACAAAGATATGAAATATCTATGTGTGTAGATATAAAAACACTGAGCATCCTGGGCAATAGTTTTCTATTTAATTTCAGGCAAAGTTGTATGTTAGAGTTGCAAGTTGTTTAAAGGTGGGTGCTAGGAATATGTTCCATGCAGTTATCATCAATACATGCTAACATTTACCACCAGTAAATGCTGAGGAAAACCCCTGAAACCCACTGGGAGTAAGCAAATCTGCAGACTTTAACATGGGCAGATGGATGAGTGTATTGAGAAATTAGTTTCCTAAGCTTTCCAGAAATGGCTGTACTGACACACAGCAGTGCCTGAGGAGAGATGTGCATATACACAGCTCTGGACAAGCAATTATCCAAGGCCACATTAGGAAAAAAAAAGAGTGTGAGCATGTGGAGTATCAAAGTAAATGGAGAAAAGTCAGCATTCCCAAATGGTTTGCCTTGATATCTCTTATCCTCCTCTACTTCCAAGGGTGTTTTTTTTGTTTAGGTTTTTTAGTTGGTTGGTCGGTTTGGGTTATTTTATTTTTTATTATTTATTTATTTAAGTTTGGTTTTTTGTTTAGTTGGGGGTTTGTTTTTTCCCAACACCTAATATGGTTAATTTCCCAGATAAAAGAAAAACAACAAAAAAATGTTTCTTTTTAGAGCATTAAATGTCATTATACTTCATGTATTTGTACACTAGCTTGACACTTCCTATCATCTTATTCTCATCTTACACAACTCTTCCTTTGTGCCTCTACTTCTCAAGTTTCCTTCAAACAGTTGCCCTTCCTGACCTAGCTGCTATCATTTTACCTCACTTAGTGTTCTCTTTAGATCAATTTTCTACTGTTCTCTACAAAAAGACTATGGCAGATGGAACTGCCAAGCTCCAGATGCAGGTAGGTTGTCATACTTTCACTAGGCTCTTTAATCCCATGACCATTTCACCAGACTGCTGCAGCACCACCACAGCTTCCACAGCCAACACAGCTTTCTGTATTTCCACTTTGCAGAATTAGTCATTAGAAGGAAGCCTTGCTGATTGCTTAAATTCTTCTCATAGGAAAATTCTGCTGTAATTAACAGAAGAAAAGCATCGATGGAAATATTATGGTATTGCAGAAGGATTGTTCTACTGCTTACGTTATCCTCTTACCAAGCTACGGGTCAGAAGGGAGATTGTCTATTAGTCTATCCAAGAAGTACAACGGAAATCACAAAGCTTTCTACACGGTAACTGCAAATAGTGCAGTTGTTATACGGTTACCCAAACAACAACATACTCCACTGAAATACACCAGTTTTCACAACAGGGCCAGCCTACCTTAACACACACCTTCCTTTTAACTGCAGATCTTTGCTGTACCACAAACATCTGGCTCCTGCTATTCTCAAGCAATGAACTGTAACATGTTGATTTTCAGTCACAAAAATATAACTTAATATTAAAATATACAGTTAAATGTTCTGAGAAAAATCAAGTGGAAATTATATCAAATTAAAGACAAATCTGTTTGGTCCATACACTAGTCTTGAAGTTGTGCACCTAAGGAAAACCAGATGTGATCTCTATGAAAAGAACACATGAATTTTAATGCCAGTTTTCAGGCAGAGTTACAGTTACCATCAATGTTAATTCATTCAGAGAATGACTGGACAGGAGGGAAGAACTGGATGCACTCACTTTAACAGCCGACTTTGTCACTACTTCAGCCAAAAGTGCTTCCCAATGAAATTAGAAATAAACCAATTTTCACTTTCTGCAGCTTTATGAATCCTCAAATATTCTCTCTCTGTGCAGAATAACCCTGAGTTTATTCAGAGTCTTACAGAGTTTTACAGAAAGAAAAATACATTTCACACCAAAACAGGCAACAGCTACTCATCAGCACTTCCAGAGGGTTTCAGAGCCTGTGTTTTGACCCTATTGCTCCTCAACTCAAATAATAAATTTCAATTTGTTACTATATTCTCACAGTTTTTCTACAGCATAATTCCTCCTTGTTGAGCACCGTTAATTCCTAGGTTTCTGTTTTCACTTGAGAAAAAAAAAAAAAAAGCAAACGAAAAACCCACACCAAAAAACCCCACAACACAACTCTGTCTAAATCAGTGTAAAAATATCACTAAAAACAGATATTAAAGTGAAAAACCATCTGTCAATTATGGCACAATAACAGTTTGTATTGATAACTGCAAATAACAGTTCTGCTTTTGGGTCATTTTTCACACATTTTGATGGCTTATATCACACACACTGGCAGGCTCGAAAGTTGAAAGGTATGATAGGGAAGCTTCAGTGAAATCAGAGCCATCTTTCATTCTGCAGTTTTAGTCCTACCAGAGACAGTAGTAAATGCTAATCTCTTCCAGTAAGTTCATCTATTAATCAGGAAACTGCAAGCAATTTTACTGGAGTCCTGCTAGTTTCAAACTCATTTGTAGATATAAGAATTTTAAACCACTGTGAATAGGAGAGGTTTGAAGTTTTGTTATCTTTAGTAACTTTGTTTGCAATCTCATCTCCTTAAGAGACAATAAAGAAAGCAGAACTATACCGCCAGCCATTTGCTAACAAGAGGGTCGGTGAAACAGTTCTTGAATTGAACATTGATTTTAATTATTTTAACATGTTAAATAAACATATAAGCAAAAATGGTCATGGAATAGTTACCAGATTTCAGATTGGAAGTTTAACATTCATTCAATAATACTATTGAGAACCTTATTAAAATGAAACATCAAACCAAATGTTGATGATATATCTTTGACTTTCCAAAATGGTGACTCTAGCCAATAGCTTGATTTTCAATTCATTTTGCACAGAATTTCTCTCTTTGCAGCATAAAATCTGAAATATGTACATACGATAAAAAAAAAAAGTGAATCCAGAGAACTCTGAACTGGAAGCAAACCACATCAACAAACATGAAGAAACATACCGTAGAATAAAGAACTACTCTTAGTTTTCTCCACTCAAATCAGACCAATTTACTGTCATAATCCATCTTTACACAAAATGTCCATACTTATAATCAGTAATGGTGAACCAGTGCTGAACAGCAATGCAGTCAATCCAATTTTTTTTATAGTTAAGGACTGATAATTACTTGACTCTACATCTACCAGGACCTAGCTCACAGATTATACTCACGGTCGCTTTTCTCCTATCACCATAGAAAATGATCTAGTTTTCTGGAGGAAAGATTTGAATAAATAATGCAGAGTCGATTAACGCAAAGTACTTATTACATTCAAGATGAAGAGCTCAGTCAGCAGCAGATCAAATTTAGTAACTTCAACAACTAACACAGTGGCTTTGTTAACACCACCATTTTACCCCCAGAAGTTTAAGAATGTGATCTGGTATCATTCATTGTCAGTCATCTGTCCAAGTTACCAGCCATGTAGCTCACACCTTAATAGGAAAATTATGATAATATGGAACAAGTTTCCTTCTGCAATTTTAAAAATAACACTCCTCCATCAGAAACTGCTGTCACATTGATAATCTTTCAGTAAACAAGAGTGCAAATAAGATCATTCCAGTAAAAAAAAAAACAAAAAAAAAACTTACAAGATCTTACCAGTATGAGAAACTGAGGAAAATTTTAGCCAGACATCAGGATTCAGCAAACTACCTAGTTTGTGGTATTAGTTATATAGGTAGTGTTTACACAGAGTACATGGAAGTTGAACATCTGCACTATTAACTACACATGAATGCCAATTTTTCTTTTTGCTTCCAAAGTCCATTCGCACCCAAGAACATTAAGCACATTTTTCTCCATTACCATTTTTATTACACAATTAGTATTGAGCAGTGCAATGCCAAACGTCCGCCTGTTCTCCGTAAACGGACTTCCCAGCGTACACTGCAAGCAGTAATCAGAACACGCACAGTTGGAAGCCAGCGCTCAAGGCACTTCAGTAGTTTAATCAATCCATGTGCACTTTAAGTGAGTTATCTGCAACAAGAATGGGGCTGTATTACCAGCAATGGTTACAGTGTTATTCTATGCAAACAATAGAGAGCAAAAAATGTTTTCATAAATAGGAAATAGGAGCTACGGAGAAAATAACACAATCACAATTTTAATTTTTTTTTTTTTTTTAAATATTCTTCAGGTGGGTATCAGTGGTCCACTGACATTTCATTGCCTCCAGTTCCTCTGTGTCTTTAAATCATGGATATGAAATTTCAGCCATCGGAAGCCTGTGACTACTACAAGTTACTAAGACACTTGGTTTATAGGTTGACAATACAAATCTGATATACCTGTATCACTGGTTCCAATAACTGCAGCCATGAAAATGCTGGACTGCTCAATGAACAGTGAAGCTTAGTTTTCAGGATACTGATATGACATAATCTTAAATTGGAAGCAGTGCAAAAAAAAAAGTCATCGTCACCTTTTTTGCTTCTTTGTTTGGAGTTTTTAATTAACTTTTTAAATATTTTTGATTGTTCCAGATACTTAAGTGAAAATTCTCCAAACCTATACAGGCAAAAGTCTTAAAAGTACTAACCATTTCATCCTCTCTCTGGTATATAAATGGTGCTCCAGTACTTAAAGGGTGTATGCAAAGAGGGCAGAAACTCCATCTTCACAACAAGCCACATGGAGAAGACATGGGGCAACAAGTACAAGTTGAATGGGGTGAAGTTCCACCTCAATATAAGCGCTCTCTACAATAAGGACAATCAATCACTGAAACAACTCCCCAGAGTCATAGTAGAGTCCACAGCACTGGATGTTTTTGAAATGTGATTGGACAGGGTGCTAAAACTCATCTAGGCTCCTCTTCCCACAAAAGGCTGGACCAGATGATCTTTCAAGGAGGCTTCCAACATGAGCTGTTCTATGATTCTATGACAAAAATATGACCATCACAAAAACAAAACAAAACAACATACAGAAATATTCATAGAATCATAGAATGTCTGGGCTGGAAGGGACCTCGAAAGGTCATCTTTCATAAGCAGGGACATCCCGAACTAGATCAAGCTACTCAGAGCGTCATCTAGCCTGATCTGGAAAGTCTCCAGGGATGGAGCCTCCACCACGTCTCTGGGCAACCTATTCCAGTGGTTTATCAACCTCATATTGAAGACCCCCCTTTACTCTGCTCTGGTGAGACCCCACCTGGAGTACTGCATCCAGTTCTGGAGCCTCCATTACAAGAGGGATGGGGACCTGCTGGAGCGTGTCCAGAGAAGGGCCACGAGAATGATCCAAGGGCTGGAGCAGCTCTCCTATGAGGACAGACTGAGAGAGTTGGGGCTGTTCAGTCTGGAGAAGAGAAGGCTCCGAGGTGACCTTATTGTGGCCTTCCAGTACCTTAAGGTGCCTACAAGAAAGCTGGGGAGGGTAGTGATATCGGGTAGTGACAGGACAACGGGGAATGTGGCAAAGCTGGAAGTGGG
>NW_008610284.1:1182-2976 GCF_000691845.1 Merops nubicus | reverse complement strand
CTGCTGAACAGTATTCTTTTGATGCTGCCCAGGATACAGTTGTATTCAAGTATATATTGTCGGCTCATGTCAAGCTTTTCATACACCAGTACCCTCAAGTAGGGATGAGTTGTCAATAGAAAATATTGTTCTTATTAGAGATGCGGTAAAATGGGAAGTGTGTTGGAACATGCAATATTAATATATATTATACAGAAAAATATAAGTATATAAACAGAACTTACAGTAATAGGATCCAGCTGTAAACCTAGCTGATAAATACACTTTAAAGCCAGAGGTCCAAGACAGTTAAAACCAAAGTTTGTGCACGACCATTTGCAGTGACTCTATCAGGAATAAATTCAGTATAAATGCACAGACTTATAGCTATGTAAGTCTGGAAATAATGAAACAATAAAAATTTAAGGGCTGCATAGGCTTACTGAAGAACTGGCCATGAAGTGCATTACAGAGGCAGAAAAAGAC
Source organism: Merops nubicus (assembly GCF_000691845.1). NCBI lineage: Eukaryota > Metazoa > Chordata > Aves > Coraciiformes > Meropidae > Merops > Merops nubicus. The sequence goes on along the minus strand of NW_008610284.1, from coordinate 2,511 downwards.
TCTTATCAACTTAAATATAGTCTGTGGCAATTAAACGAAGTACAGGTTTGAAGTGGGAGGGAACAGATTTGCAAAGCCATCTTGATTATTCTATTATATAATGATTAGTTTCAGCAACATTTGGCTTTATTTTAACTTTCTTTGATAATATATGTGTAGTTGATGTGGTGGTACAGACTCTCCCCACCCTGAGATGCTTTGCCACAGAGCTAAGCTTTAGGCCACCTTGCAAAACCACTACTACTGTTACATTGTCTTGCAGAAGGAAATAGGTAAAGCTTGGTAGCCTGAGCTAAATAGCTGGGTAAATCTTGATAATCAAAACATCTTGATGCCACATTTGTCTGGAACCAAGACAATTACCCCATCTCCCATGCATGGCAGCAAAATGAGTCCGCTGGGCACCCCTCAGGTGCATCCATTGTTTCCGTATGTTCTGGAAAGAAGACAAGAAATTTCTCATCTGACAAATAGAGACAAGCTAGCCTGACAAGACTGTTGGCCACAGTGTAAAAGTACCAGCAAGTACTGACCCAAGCCAATCTTTCTACAACTCTATAAATACAGATCCTAAGATAAGATCTGTTGGAGCACTCCAGGATCTCAGTGGGCTGACTCTTGACGTCTCCCCCTGAGCTGGGACACCTCTCAGGCCAAGACTCGGACCATCCACTGGTCAAGCTGACAAAGGCAACAACCGTCTGCCTGCCAAGACTGCTGAGGGGAGCAACCATCTGCTCATAATAGGCTAACAAAGGGTGATGCGAGTATTCACAATCCTCAGAAGCTTAGTGAAAGACCTTGAGAATTTTGGAGTACCCACATTCAAAATAATCTACACGTTGGTCATAATTTGATTATAGGTTAACCTTTACAGCTATACAAGTTTCTCTGTGTGTTTGCAAACACACAAACAAGCAACTCTTGTTTAATCATATTAAGTATAATGATTCATATATAACAGATTGATTAACTATTTCAGTCTGTAAGTACCGTTAGTCTAGAAGATAAGCACTGTTAGTTACCACATTAATGTACTCAAATTGCTGTCATCACCAATCTTAGGGGCACAAAGTTGCACTAAGAACTACGCTGAAACCCCAAACCCTTAGGCATAAACAGTTGACCAGGTCTGAGACTAGGGGTAGATCTCACCTTATTCTCCAAAGGAGTTCAGAGGGTAAGGGGTGTATTGCAAACCTTGTGATGAAATGGGAGTGTTTCCCCTTTTGCCTACAATATCCCCAGTTCCCCTGATATCCTTAGTCAAAAATTGTTGGCCAAGTCTGTCTGGATTTAGCTGCACCTAGGCTCATCTCCGAGGGGTTC
>NW_008610284.1:0-1149 GCF_000691845.1 Merops nubicus | reverse complement strand
AGGCCATCCTCATCCCTTTTCATCTTCAAATCCTTCTAAGCCAATGCAAATCACTTACTGTGCTCAAACACTGATCATAGCCTGGAGAAGACTCTGGGGGGACCTTATAGTGACCTTCCAATACCTGACAGGGGCCTATAAGGAGGCAGTGGAAGATCTGCTCTCAAAGGCTTGTAGTGACAGGACAAGGGATAGTGTTTTTAAGCTAGAAAAGGGTAGATTTATGGTCCAGTGCTCCTTAACATCTTTGTCAGCAACATGGACGGTGGCATTGAGTCTCCCTTCAGCAGGTTTGCCAACGACACTAAGCTGTGTGGTGTGGTGGACTCACTTGAAGGAAGGGAGGCCATCCAGAGCGACCTTGACAGGCCTGAGAAATGGGCCAATGAAAACTGCCTGAGGTTCAACAAGTCAAAGTGCAAGGTCTTGCACCTGTGTCCGGCCAATCCTGTGCACAACTACAAACCGGGTATGGAGATGGTTGAGAGCAGCCCTGAAGAGAAGGACTGGAGAGTGTTGATTGATGAGAAGCTCAACATGAGCCAGCAGTGCACTCGTGCAGTCCAGAAGGCCAACTGCATCCTGGCATGCATCAAGAGGTGTGTGGCCAGCAGATCAAGAGAGGTGATTCTCTCCCTTTACTCTACTCTTTGAGACCCCATGTCAAATACTGTGTCTAGTTTTGGTGTCCCAACCATAAAAGGGACATAGATCTGTTGGAACAAGCCCAGAGGAGGGCCACAAAGTTCATCCAGGGACTGGAACATCTTTGCTATGAGGATAAGCTGAGGGCACTGGGATTGTTCAGCATGGAGAAGACTGAAGGGGACCTTATAACTGCCTTCCAGTACTTGAAGGGAAACTACAAGGAAGGCTGGAGAGGGACTTTTCAAAAGAGCATCCAACAACAGGACAAGGGGAAATGGTTTTAAACTGAAGGAGAGTAGGTTTAGATTAGATTTTAGGAAGAAGTTCTTCAGGACAAAGGTGGCAAGACTCTGGAATAGATTGCCCAGAGAGGCTGTGGATGCCCCTTCCCTGGAGGTGTTCAAGGCCAGGCTGGATGAGTCCCTGATCAGCCTAATCTCGTTGAGAGGTGTCCCTTCCCATGACAGGGAGGTGAGATTAGATGATCTCTAGGGTCCCTTC
>NW_008610283.1:19337-38019 GCF_000691845.1 Merops nubicus | reverse complement strand
AGCTTCGCGCCTCCACCGCCACGTCGAAGGAAACCTGGCGGGGCGGGTTGAGATGGCCATTAACACACTGAAGCGCTGGGGTTACACCCCCAGCCTTGAACGAGGGTTGGCACAGGCATGATGTCCACAACCAGGCACGGAAGACCCTCCTGACTGGTTTTCACCCGGGGTCTGGCTAGCCGTGGTTGGGAACTGATTAGGAGATCACCACTAGGTGCCCCTGCCTTCCACATTAACTTTGAGGTGGTGCAAGAAGCCACCTCTGTAAGAACTGACTCTGCCTGCAGTGCAGTTGGGTGGTCTACCCACACAGTGTATGTGCTGTGTAGGGTTCTGGCTATTGAAAGGGCTCCCTGACTCTTCATAGCAAGTGGAGCTCTCAGGATGGTGGGGCAAGATGATGAGTCTCTCTCCTGTCAGTTACTATAGGATCAGGATCAGACTGATCACCTGGGTCCTTCCATCTACCATGGCATGGTTCTGGAGTCAGCTCACTCCCTTCTGCACATCCTATGCTGTGACTGAATGTATTGAATTATTCCCCCTTCCAGTAGTCCAGGATGTTGGATTGTTTGTGTATGATTTAAGAGTGGGGGGAGGACTTTGGCTGCTAGTTTGCCTGTCAATGATACTATCCACTATCTTTCTATGTTGGGCAAGCGGTCAGCAGAAAAGGTGGGAACTGTTTAGGAGCTCACCACCAGGTGCCCCTGCCCTCTACATTAACTTGGAGGCAGGGCAAGAAGCCACCTCTAAAAGACCTGACTCTTCTTGCAGTGGAATTGGGAGGTCTGCCTACACAGTGGATGTGGAATTCTGGTTATTGAAAGGACTCCCCAACTCTTCACAGCAAGTGGCGTTCCCAGGACAACAGGGAAAGATCATGAGGTTTCCATCTGGGAAACTACTACCCAACTGGACTCATCACCTGGCTGATTCTATCTCCCACGGCATGGTTCCTTGGCCAGCTCACTCCCTTCTGCACATGTGTCACAGTGAGTGAGTGCATGGACTTGTTCCTCCCTCTGGCTGTCTGGCACTTTGGGTCTCTGGTGTGTGATGTAGGGTGCAGAGGGAGGAGTTTGGCTGCTGGTTTGCCTGTTACTAATAATATCCTTCTACATCAGACAAGCAGTCACAAGAAGACATGCATCGCCCTGAAATAGCTGTCAAGGGTGTCCCAGGAAGGAAGGCAGAAGCAAAGGGCCAATGTCCCAAGGAAAAGCCATGGAGAAATTCCCCAGAGCAGGGCCAAGCTCAGTGCATTGAGCTGCACTCCAGGCGTGCAAAAATCCCCCCAAAATTGCATGTCTAGTGTGGGCATCTGCAACTCTGACACCTGCCAGTGCCGTGAGGGGTCTGGCATCCTCAACTTTTTAAAACTCTTTACTGTCAGCCACTAACAATAATTTTCCCCATCAGGCATTGATTACTGTGAAGCAGGAAGGAATCTCCCTATTCCTGAAATAAAGAGGGTAAATAGCCCAGTTTTCATGTTATTAAAAATAATAAACTCTGCTGAAACCAAGCGTTATCTCACCAATGCAACACAAGGGCCTGAGGTGCCTACAAGATCACAGGTTTAGAAGGTTTTACGGGAATCCTGATCTGCACATAGAGATGTGAATCAGTCACACACTCCCCAGCTTTCAGCACACTGCTAACAGGCCATTTTTGATGGATGTTTCTATTATGATTTGCTAGTTGGGGTCAGCTGCCCTAGCCATGCTTCCTCCCAGGTTTTTGAGCACCTGCTCATTGGCAGAGCATGGGCAATTGAAAAATCTTTAACTTAGGATAAGCACTACTTAGCAACAACTAAAACACTGGTATGTTATTAACATTTTTGTCACACTAAATCCAAAACACAGATACTAGGGAGAAAATCAGCTACCCCAACAGAAAGCAAGACTAAGGGCCATACATCATTATATGGTTATACATCTCCCCCCACTCCTTTTCTGTTGCTACAATCCAGTGTCAGGGATTTTCTCCCTGGGAAAACCAAAATCGTCCTATGGCCCCCTGCCTGGCCCCCAGTTTAATCCTGCTGTTTGCTGGGGGTCTCAGGCCAGCCAGTGCTGCTCAGAGCTGCTGGTTAGCAAAGAGGATTAACCTTACTCCAAGGAAACAGGCCTCTTTTGTAGGCACCAGGAGGGAATGAGTTTTCTCTGGAGATATTTGGGGTTACCTCGACCTGTCACTGTCTGCACCGTCCCACATGCCAAGGGGTGTGACCTGCAGACCACCTCCCACCAGGAGAGCTGCACCCTGAGGAAACCTCCCTTGATCCCCTCCCATTCACAAGGCCTGAAGCAATTAGGCAACAAGCTCAAATTACAGAGGAGGAGATCAGGAAGCAAGCTAAGGAGATCAGGTTAATCCTGCTCCCTTTCACCTGCTGGCAACCACGGTCCAGGGACTAAACTCTAGCAGATTAAGACCCAGTGCCAGTCTTATCCTCTTTGGGGAAACTTTCTTAGCAGGAGTCAAATCTTGATCCATGTGGAACAAATGGGGAAGGGAGCAGCTGAATAAGAGGGGCCAGCACGACAGGATCCTGATAATCCTGTGGCACATCTGCCTGTGCAGGCACCTTGATACTGAGGTGCACCTAAAATGGGAGAGGTACCAGTGTTGTCTCCCTGCTTTACAGCCTGAGCTGCAGTGGCTGGAGCAACCCCCTTGTGCTCATGTCAAAGCTGGGAGCTCAGGATCAACCACCAGATTAACTGCTCAGACTTTTTGCTGTGGGAACAATGAGGGCATGTGCAACACTACCAGGATTGCTTTTACTTGCCCTTTGGAGATCCATAAAAGTCAGCTAAAAAAGCAGAGGCCTCCTCCCTCTTTAACACTTCACATGATCCTTATTTGGCTGGGTAAAAATCCAGCTACTGTTGACTCTTTCAGACTATTTTTATATGCCTCGGTGTTTAGAGCCCTGGTACGTTTGCAGAGTCACCCTTCTCAAATAAGGCCATCAGGCTGCTAATGAGCCCACACCCTGGCAGGCAGCAGGAGCCTGGAGAAGGGGAGGAGTCCCTGCTGGTCTGAGCCCTTCTGTCCCAGCTTTGCAGCCCAGCAACTCATTTATCTGTATCAACATTCTGTTTAAACAAGCAAAGCTTAGCTTCTCTGCTTTTTTTATCAAAAAGCACAGGATGGATTTTGCCATGCTACTAACATTAAGGGGCATACTATATTTTTAGTCCATGCTGCCATCCAGTAACCATAGGAATTGAACACACAAGAGGAAGAGGAGGGTTGTGGCCTTTCTGAACACCTTGTCTTTTTCTGCAGTACCTCCAAAGTTAATCAGGACCTCTTCACTCCAGGAAACAGAGGTTTACATTAGAATCATAGAATCATTTCTGTTGCAAAAGACCCTTAAGATCACTGAGTCCAGTCATAAACCCAGCACTGCCAAGCCCACCACTAAACCATGTCCTTAAGCGTCACATCTACACATCTTTTAAATACCTCCAGGGATGGTGAATCAACCACTTCCCTGGGCAGTGTGTTCCAATGCTTGACAACCTTTTTGGTGAAGAAATTCTCCTAATACTCAATGTAAACCTCCCCTGGTGCAACTTGAGGCCATTTCTTCACATCCTATTGCTTGCTACCTGGGAAAAGAGCCTGACATCCACCTCACTACAACCTCCTTTCAGGCAGTCACAGAGAGTGATAAAGACTACTCCAAGCCTCCTTTTCTCCTGATTTCCCTCAGCTGCTCCTCATAACACTTGTGTTCTAGACCCTTCAGATCCATTGCCCTTCTTTGGACATGCTCTAGAAACCTCAATGTCCTTCTTGTATTGAGGAGCCCAAAACTGAACACAGTGCTCAAGGTGCAGCTTCACCAGTGCCGAGTACCAGGGGATGATCACTTCCCTAGTCCTGCTGGCCACGCTACTTCTGATATAAGCCAGGATGGCAACACAAGCCAAGATTCTCAATAACAAGAAAACCTTCAATATTTAATGGACCATGAAAAGATCAGCAGCCCACAGCAATAAAAATTTCACAGGTGAGAGTGTGATGTAAATAGCTGGGATTACAGGAAGAAAAAAGCCCATTCCTGACTATTGTGTCCTTAGCAGGACCTTCAGTCTCAGGGTGCTGTATTCCCCATTTCCTCCTAGCTGACCCTGGGCTGATCTATACCACCCAGAGCCACTTTCAGCAGAAGCACTCTCTGTGGGTGTCTATATTAATATGGCACAGCATGAGGAGAGCAGAGGAAGATGAGCAAAACTCTATTTTATCGCTCAGGACCACTCAATGAGAGGTAAGAGGCTGCATGAGGGAAAAACAGCCTCTCCAGGGGACAGACCAAAAGGCAGACTCACCGTATCTCCTATTTTAAGATCCCCACACTTCCTGAGCCCAGGATAGGACAATCCATCCTGACATGTGGCAGTGAAGGTCAAGCCAATGTCCTCAGGGCTGTCCCAGACTGTGAGCTCCACCTTGGACCGAATGCTCTAGAAACACAACAAGAAAGCAAACTGTCAAGTTCCCAAAGGCAGGTGGGTTTCTGCTGTTTTAGTCTCTCCTCCCGATGTTTCCAGACATCTCTGCATCTGTATGAAAAAAAAATCACCCCTGCACACACTGACATTTGGGGTTGACTTAACCATCTCAGGAGAATTCTGATGAACACAAACAGGCTCACAGGGAGCTGACCTACAACTCCTGCAGGTGGCCTATGTCCTCTAGGACGAGTGTGATGACCACTGGAGCCAGCACTGAAAAGATATGGATATGTGAGAAAGGAAAAAAATTCTTGATCACAAATGGAACATCTGTGAGCCAAAGGTCAGAGCCTTGTGCACCTCTTCATCCCCACAAACCACCCCCTTAGCAAAGTGCAAAGCCTGATCCTCCACTGGCCATCATCCTATGACGTCCGTCATACAGCACAGAGAAGGTGTAAAACGGCACTAACTCCATCCTGCTTTCTTGATTCCACCCAGCTGCTGAAAAATACACATTTTCCTTCCTAGGAAAAAACAAAAACAACCAAACAAAAAGTACCCTTTCGGATGCATCAGCTGGAAATACTACCAGGGGAAGAAATAAAAGAAAAATCTTTTTCTTTGTAAAATTTTTCAAAAATGAAAAACATTTTCCATCAACAAGGTTTTGTTCTCCTTCTACCCCCTTTATTCTTCTCATCTCTCCGCCCTGCTGCACCCACAGACTTTTTAAGTCAAAACAAAATGAAGTTTATAAGTGTTAAGTCAGAGTAAGGTTGTTTTGTTTAATACTTCCAATGGCTGGAACAGATTTTTTTAGGAGTGATGTCCAAAAACAACAAAGGTTTTCAAAATAGAGATTTTTACACAAATACAATTATTTTCCAAAGCTAGCCTGCAGCTCTGTCCCTCTCCCCCTTTTCCCCAACGCTATCCCCAACCCACAACGTGGCCAGATGCAGGAAAAGTGCTAATTCAGACCTCTTGCCAGTCCCTGTGATAACAAAACCAGAGTTCACACGCCAGCAAAGAGCTAACATTTTTGGAAACAGGCAGGAAATAAGTGAGTTTTGGCTTGGTGATTCTAAACAGCCCTTGAGGAAAGAAAGGAACATTTCCCATCTCTCTGCTATAACAGAGGAGCCGTTCACGGGGTGGCAATGTAGAGCATCCCTTGGCTGCAGGCTGACCACCACACATGGTGGTTAAGCTGAACATACTGCTCTGCCCAAAATCATCCTGTAGGCATCGGCTGCCTGATAACGCCTGCTCATCTTCCTGCTCAGAGCATCTCTTCTGGGACATGGCAGCAGACAGGCCACCAGGCCAGCATTTGGTATGACCTTGCATGGGTCCTTCCTATGTTCTTACACAGATGTCAAGGTTTCTTATTTGCCCTATATGGTAATGCAATTAGCTTAATTGTAATGCTATTATTATTAGCCACTTTGTGCCGTTTCACAGCAATACCTCCTCACAGCACCACTACCACCGCTAAGGGCTACTGCAGGCTTTGCTGCTGTCTTATTTGGGGGCTCCCAAGCCTCCTGCAACTTCAGGGACAAGCGTGGGATGCTGGAGGGACCTAGAGGAAGAACCTGGCCTGAGGTGGAGCAATATCTCTGCCCAAAGTAAAGCTGTTTGCTATATCCCTAGGAAAACTCAAAAGGCTGGATCATTTCAGTGTAAAAACAAGGAAATCCTGATCTGGCAGCAGCTTTGGGGATGGCTGATGTGAAGGCCACCTGCCACGGGAAAATCATGGGTGGTGTAATGAGAAACACATCCAAGACTTGCCGGGATTTGGTTTAAGAAAGCAGTTTTAAAAACAGCGTTCCATTTGCTCCTTTCAGTCCAAACCCAGCTGGCACGGCTGGGCAGAAACCCCCTGGTGATGTCCCAGCCCAGGCACAGCCCCCCCTGGAGCCTTTCCACCTCCCAGGTGTGTCAAGATTTGGAAGAAGGGTTTTTTTCTTAGTGAGGGTAGGGAGAAAAAGCAGCCCTCCTCTTTTGCTTCACACCCTGTGGGATGAAGGACAGGTGACAGTACATCAGGTGGTGGAAAATGGGAGATGGAAGGTGAAGAGATGGGTGAAAGGGATCTTGGGGATAATGTAAGCCCTGAGCAAGTCTGATGGACACACTGGTGGAGACAAGCAGAAGAGAGAGTATCAGAGACAGTCCAGCACTGAAGGGGATGCGCTGAGCCCAGGCCCGAGCAGCAGCCACTGCCACTCCACAGGAGAAGATGGTTCCTGCTGCATGTGAAGGGTTTCTCCAGGCTCAGAGTTTCCTTTCCATGAGGAATAAAAAAATGTTCACTCCCCCTTGGGAAACAGAAATTTTAGCCTTCTCCCTCAGTGAGAATTTCCTCCTCCATTTCAGGAAAAAAAACAAAGCTACCAAGAGGACACGGGCTGGGTGGGTGCCAGGTTTCCTGCAGCCCCAGGCTGCCCACAGCACAGGCAGGAGCTGCCAGCTCCCACCAGCATGACCAAGGGTCCTAGCCCACACCCACCACCAGCTGAACAGACAAGAAACCAGCCCTGGTCTCAGCAGCAGATCACCCCACACAGCTCTTTCTGTGGGGCACCTTGACCTCAGCATCCTTGTGCTTTCCAGCCAGCTGCACTGGAAAGCTCACAAGCAAAGAGGAGGGAGCAGGGGTGGGTGCATCAGATCCCCAGTGGTTTTTATCAGCTTCTATCTATCTGCAAAGGCTCGAGGGGTGATGGAGGTATGCATGTTACAGCTGACAATCTGAGGCAAAGAGAGCTTTTTCATGGGATGGTGCTGAGACTACACGCAAAGACAACGTGGAGAGAACGTTCATTTCCTTCTGCCCAGTGAAGCATCTTAGCCATAAGTCCTCAAGGGGACAAACTGAGACAACTGGGCTTTTGTTCTGCAGTGTCTCCAGGGCCCCATTAGCAGCATTAGCTGCTCACTGCTGCTCCTCAGAGGGTGAAGCTTTGGGAAGGACTCTTCCCAAGGGCATAACCAAAAGTTGCTTTAATTGGAGGGAGCTGTGGGGAAGCAAAGGTGAATGTTACAGGTCATGTAACCTACATGAGGTCCTACGTGACCTCTGACAGTGTAAACTCCTCCAAAGAAGCCCTTCCTCGCTCCCTGGCACTAATGAGCATAGTTCCAAGAAGACCTTGCAGCCATTAGAAGCTGTGTTCACAGGTCCCACGCATGAATAACCCTACCTGAAGGCTGACTCATTATGAGGCCAGATCTCCATGCCCAGCACCAAAACAGCAATATCCATCCAGCAGCACAAAGTGCTGACCCATTAGAATTCAGGGGGAACTGTCAAAAGAAATGTTGACAGCTGACTACCCAACAAGCATGCAATTTAGCTGCTTCTAATTGATCTGCTCCCTTGATCTCCATGGAGATGGATAATATCAGGTCAGCAGTACAACTGCAGGTCCTTTGTTGACATCCATGGTCCCCGTTGCAGCAGGGCAGGCTGCACTGGCAACACCACATAGGCAGGGCTCCTTTGGGACCCAAAAGACTTGGTGATGGTCATGGGGCACTAAGGATCAACTTGTGCTGCACAGAGACCAACACAAGGATGTGACCTTAGCTGGAGCCTGGTCATGTCCTTAGGAGCAAAGAAATAATCTATTTTATCTACTGGTACTGTGGTCTGAGAGAGAATTATTTTAAATTTGGGCTGTATTTTGAGGGTGATTCTGCACACAGGACATGGTGTGAAACCTCTACTGTGCCACAGGCTCCTTTGGGTATCCCCATGTCCTTTCTCCACCTCACACACCTCATTTCCCTCCCCAGGGTGGACGCCCCAGCTCTGGCAGTGTGCAGAGGACTGGGGAGGGAGGTGGCCAAGTTGGGTGGAGCACGCAGGGGAGAGGTGCGCTGGCTGAGCTCTTGGCACTTCTCATGACAGCAGCTGCAGCATCAAAATGCACTTACATTGTAGGCCTTGACAATCAGCTCAATGATATTCTTGGAGTCTTTGTGCAAAATCTCCACTGTTGTCCCAGGAATCAAGGCGGTGAAGTTCTTAAAAAAAAAAAAAAAATCAAAGAAAATGCTGAGAGGCAGAAAGGAAAGCAGAGGGTGACGAGGGACCGACCCAGCACCAGGGACACCAGCCACACATCCTGTCCCAGCATCCCGTGGTGTACATGGCATGGTACATGGCTTGGCTCCCACAGGCAGCACGTCAACTGCTAAACAAATGCTCACGGCCATGGGACGGGGACTAGCGGCCCCAGGTCTGCTGCTGGAGGGGGCAGGACTCGGGCACTGTGCACTGGTGAGAGGCAGCACGTGTGGCAGGGAGATGCAGCAGTCCTGTCCCACCAGCACCCCTGGGAGAGGGGGTGGAGGCTGAGCTCACCCCTCCTGCTCTCCGGGGGCGAGCAGCAGCATCACCACCCTAGCAATGTACTTGCTTGTTGTTTTTGCTTGAGCCTCGAGAGCTGGAGCAGAGGTTTCCAAAAGCAGCCCCACCTGAAACACCTCCCCTGCATCTGCAGGAGCAAAGCCCCGTGGGGCAGCTGCAGACACAGGCGGGCCCTTGTGCCTCGGGTCACCTTCTCCTGGCAGAGGCGAGAGGGGGGATGGTGAGGGAGCTCAGACCGTATGTGGTGTGTCGGGGCCCTAGACTCCGGGATGGAAAATCACAGCTGGGCAGAAGCCCTGCACACAGTTAGGTAATGGGATTAAGTCACTGCACAATGGGCTGAGCAGGTTTCTGCTCTCTCATACGCTGCATGGCTGGCAGCCAACTGAACCTCAAGATTAAGCTGGAGTCTATTTTAGGTGCTCTCATGCTCACCAACATATACATCTGTTTGCTCTAAAAAGCTGTAGTGCTTTCGCTGGCAGGACCGGTGGGGAGGGATGGTGGGCTGAGCCTCGCCTGCCTGCATCTGCCTGCCCCACGTGGTCCTGCACACGCATGCTCACGGCTGCACACACCACGTGAGCTTGCAGTTGTCTCCACACCACAGTGCCAACATGAAGATTTTTTTAAGAGGCATTTAAATCTCCTCCCAGCCCAGGTGGCTCAGTGGCATTTACCTTGTACAGGACATAATGACTTTTTGTAACGGCGAAAATCAGATGGATGTTGTTTTCAGCCAGTTTCTCCCCAAGAAGCGCCAAGGAAGGATAATCCTAGGGGCACAAAAAGGGCATAAAGTCTAATGGGTAACACAGAAATGAAGACTAATCTCATAGAATCATTTCGGTGGAAAAAAACCTTTAAGATCATTGAGTCCAACCATTAACCTAACACTACCATTAGTAGTGTTTAACTACTATTAACTATTATAGTGTTTAATCACCATTAATCCATATCCCTAAGCACCTCATCTACACCTCTGTTTAATACCTCCAGGGATGGTGACTCCACCATTTCCCTTGGCAGTCTGTCCCAGTGCTTGATAATCCCTTCAATAAAGTTTTTCCTAATATCCAACCTAAACTTCCCCTGGTGCAGCTTGAAGCCATTTCCTCTTGTCCTATCACTTGTTCCTTGGGAGAAGAGACCAATCCCCACCTCTCACTTCTCTTCTCCTCCCATCATCAGAATTTGTTCCAGAAACATGGCATGCTTTATTGTGGGATGAAGTCCCTGATGTACCAGCACAATCCCAGATGAAACAGTAGAATTTCTGTCATCCCTTAAATATTTCTGCAGCACTTTTCCTTCGAATATATGACTAACAACACCAGTAGCTGCAGCAACACCTGAAACACTGGATTTCTTTCCTTCCTGTTTCTGCTTTGCCATCAGCAGACACATGTGTGTAACAGGCTGGCTGCTGTCTCCAGGGATGTGAGGCAGGGAGATCTAGAACTGCAGTAACTGGGAATATATGAATTTTCCTTCCAAAGCGAAAGCACCCATTGCCTGCTCTTTCTGCATACCGGAACCATGAAGAGATTATAATGAGCTCTTTAATTCTGCAGACTGCCCAGACAAAGAGGATGGCAGGAAGATACTGCTCTAGCTACCCATAAGTCACAAAATAATGAACCAGGACTCACTTTCAAGAGACCAGCCTGAGTGTAAAGTCCCAGGCTGCTTCTGAAGTGCTGTCCTTGGGAAAAACCACCTCGTTTACTGGCAGACTGGAAAGCTAATTGAGAGCCTCCATGACTTAAACATGGAAACACCAGGCAGCACCCCCACACCAGCTTCCCAACACAACCCCGTGTCAGTATGGGGGTTGTACTTCAGCATGCAGATGCTTGCTAGGACTACATATGTGGGTGGAAAGAGGCTTTCTCCAAGGATCCTGGCTTCCATCCAGGAACCCTTGTGAGGTAACATCCACGGAGGAACAAGAATCATAAGTAGGGCTTGTGATCTGCTAAATAAAGTACCCTTCTGCAGAAGGATGTGATAACGAGGCAGCAGGAAAGTGCTTGTTCACCCCAGAAATTTCCTCCACTGAGTTTAATTTTTTTTAGAAAAGGGGTAGATTTTTCTGTTTATTACTAAGACTTAAGTTAGTGCCATGCTCAAAGTCTATGAATAAGAGGAGTGACCTGTTGTGCTTGCTAGTGTAGCTGTACCAAGGCAAACTCGGCCTCCCCAAGGAGAAGCTGACAGTCCACTCAACATTTTAGAAAAGGGATGATGTATTTTCTGTTTCCTCCACGCTTTGCAGGCAAAATGTGATGCTGTTCAGGATACCAAATTACTTTTCCTTCCCTTGCAATGAGCCCCAAAGGAACTCGCTAAGCTCCTAACTTGTTTTTGAGCATCACAGAAACATTCGCTGTGGGGGATGCCCAAGGGGAACCACAAATTTTATTTCTGAACTGCAGCAGCAGGTGAAACGATGCTGGTTAGGGAGTGCATCTGCCAAAGGCTGCTGGAGTTGGAAGTGGCTGTCCTCCAAAGAGGTTCACCAACACTCTGAGGGCTCCAAGGGCTGGGCCCCCACATGCCTCCTCACCAGCTGGCTGGATGCGCTGTACTCGTTGGCTTCATTCAGGTGACACTGGCCATCATGGGGCTGCACCAGCCCACCCAGCTTGCCATCCAGGGCTATGTGGGGCACGTCATCTGTTGTGAAGACCAGCAGGTGAGACGCCTCCTTACGCCAACCGATCTTCTCCTGGGGGAAAACAAACCTGTGAGACAGCTGGTCTGCCCCTGCCAAGCCCACGCTTTGCCCCGTGCCCTGCACATGGGCCCAGCCACGTGCCTGTCCAGCAGCAGACTCATTAGCACTAATCAGAAGAGCATACTGCCCCTGCCCACCCATTCCTGGCAAGAAAACAAAATGTCAGGGGCCCATCTAGTGCTTCTCAATATCTCCTTCCAATGCACTTACTTAAAAAGGCATAGGGAAGTATGTGGACAGTCCACCAGACCTTCTCTACCCAGATCCAAGAATAAGAATTTCAGCTGCTTTTATAGCCAAAGCAGACCTGCCAAATTCCTCCACACATGCTTAATCTGACTTTGTTTCCTCAGCTTTGTGGAGTGGGCAAGGCAACAGCGAGAGCTGCAATGTCCCTGCTCAGCCGTTCCATCACCACCCCCTTGTAACAGGCTGTGTCTGCACCGTGACACACACCGAGGTCCCTCCGGAGCACCCATGTGCAGGCACAGGCACTCGGGGCAAGGACCACATCTTATCACCATCTTTGCATGGAGAGAGACGCAGGGATAGCTTTATTTCCAAATAAGGGAATAACATCTAGTGGATAAATGTTTCTCTCCCATGGATCTTCCCCAGATTCCTGGCTTTGCGTTGGCCCAAGAAGCAGAAATGTGTCTACACCAGCACACCAAAGCTGTTTGTTGCAATGGTAGTAGAGGGAAGCAGAGAAGCCCAAAGGAAATTTTTGGAAACCATATTGCTGCAGCACACTTCCCTGTGCTCACTGGCTGCTCCCACTGTCAGCTCATGCCAAGCCAGGTGGTCCAAGGTCCTTCCTGCCAACCATGGCAGGGAGATTTCTGTCACAGCAGAGACTGGAGCCAGAAAGCCCAATCTCCCAGAGCTTCCCCTCAGGCCAGCCACCCTGCAGCCCCACACCTTATGTCCTCACTCCCATCCAGCATCCCTCTCCCTCCAGCCCCCAGCTCGGAACAACAGAGTGCACATCTCTTGGGGAACGGATGAAGGAAAAGCTGGGAAAAGCTTCCTGATGAGAACACGGTGGCAGAGGAATATAACCAGCTCCTCCAGAGCTCAGCTTACGTAGCAAAATCTGAACTCTGCCTTGCTTTACAGTAAGATGGCAGCTGTATAAATTCTGGCTGAGCTGATTTTCCCATTGCAAACCTCCTGTGCAGTGCTTTTGGGCTGGGAGTCAGAAGGGTGTTGATAACACCCATGTTGTGACTACTGCTGAGCAGTGCTTGCACAGCACCAAGGCTCTTTCTAACATACCCCCCACAGTGGGATGGGGGCACAGGGGCTTGGGGGGAACATAACCAGGATAGCTGACCTAAACTGACCAAAGGGATGTTCCATACCACATGACATCAGCTCAACTATAAAGCTGGTACAAAGGAGAAGGAGGAGGGGGAGCTACTTGTCGGTCCTCCAGAGCAACCTCTACAAATTTTGGAGCCCTGCTTTCCAGGAAGGGGCCAGACATCACCTGCTGATGGGAAGTAGAGAATAAATCTTTGGTTTTTTTCCCTTTGCTTCCACACACAGCACTGCTTGGCTTTTGCTTTCCAATTAAACTGCCCTTGTTTTTACCCACAAGGGGTTTGTCCCTTTCGCTCTGTGGAGGAAGGAAAGGGGGAGGATAATAGAGTGGCTTGGTGGGCATCTCTTGCTCAGCCAGGGTTAACCCACCACACTAGCCCACAGACTGCCTCAGCCTGGCTGCAAAGACACTTCTATGGAAAAGGCTGGCATGGGCAGGGCAAGAGGGCAGAGCAGCAGGAAGATGTGGAACCATGGCTGCCAGCCCAACATTCGCCTGCAAGCCTGAGTCACAGCCCAAAGCCTCCTCATCTTTCCAGTAAATAGAACTCTTGCTTCAGGAACGCTAGTCTAGAGCAGATTTCTTTTTCCTTCCTATTGCAGAAGGTGTTTTTAATTTAATGGCATTTTAAAGACCCACACAATGCAAATAAGGCCATAGGAAGAAATCTTTGGCAACATGCACCCTTCTCCATGTACCAGCACATTATGGTCCACCTCAGAATGCAAGGAGGACGTTTTTACTCTGGAAGCTTGAGTCATTTCACTGAAGTGACCCCACTGGACAAAAGGCAAGATTTTCATGCTAAAATGTATTTTGTTAAGAACTTACCCAAAAGTGGTTATGACTAACAATGCATGAGGTAGTTCTTGGTCTCCTCAGCCACCAGACAGAAGCCCATCCAGTTCACTTTTCTTTGCCTATCCAAAGCTTCTATTTTTTAATTTATTTTTTTTAAATGATTGAGACTGAGAAACTCCCAAAGAGATTAGAAAGATTAATCTGAGTTTCACTTCCTTAGAAATGTGCTGTGCACAAAGAAACCGAGCTGCATCCAGCAGCAGTTATGAAGCCACCTCAGGGGTGATGCTTCTGTTCACCTGCCTGCTAAGCCCACCTTTAAACCAAGGGCTAAGCATCCCTTTGAAGACAAACTCTCCATGTCTCCAACACACACTTTCCCATATAAACAACATCAGAAATGCTTTGGTTGCTCAGTTCAGGAACTCATTTCCAAAAAGCAATGAGCACCCACAGCATCAGTGCCAGTATCCAGACACCGAGAACACTTGATGCCTCAGAGCATGGGGCCAGGGTATCTCAGGTGGGGTGGCTGAGCTGGTGCTGGTGCCACACTGAAAGAGCTGGAGCTATGGGAAAAGCTCCTGGAGAGACCAGCATGCCAAGGAGCTGCTGCATCTCACACTGCCTCTGCCAGCGGCTTCGAGGCGCTGGAAAATCCAGCTCTTCAGCACAGTTTCCACCGCGGAGCCCAGAGCAGCACTCTGCTCCGTTTAAAACAAATAACCAAAGAGGCTTTCAGTTATTTTTACTGGACTGGGATTGTTGAATGAAAAAAATCTGCACTGACGCCTGCCCCTTCATCTGGTTTTTGATCCTCATGGGATAGGAAGGATTCTGAAAGCAGGGGTGGGACCTGACCCAAAGCAGAGCAAAGTGGGAAGATGTGCCTCTGCAGGACTGGGCACGCTACAGATCCTACTCCTGTGACCAGCTGCAGTGTCTCCCATACCCCAGAAGACCAGTTTCTCCCTCCTTACAGCCAACAGTGCTGGCAAAACTGCCACAGCTGTCTCAGCACAGCCCAGCTCTCCAAGTCCTATTGAAAAGCCTGCAGAACCCTGCATCAGTGTTTCCAAGCCTGAAATAATTATCTAAATTTCTATTTTGGGCACTGTATAAAAATGTTCAATTGCCAAGACATCAACTGCCAGGAGACACCCCTGGATTCATCACTATGTCTAAAACCCCACCAGTTTCTCAGTGTGTATTTTTTTTTGAAACAAAAATCAGATACAACTGCAAGACAAGTATGTCTTGGAGCTTAAAAGCCAAAACCTCCCTCATTTGATGTAGCACTGAAAAGCACCTCAGTGTCTCCCAGATGTCTTGGCTATCTTCATGTACCAGTATCTAGCAAGCACAAATCAAAATTATCTCAAGAGACACTTTATCGCCTAATCAGCATTATCTCCTTGCTGCATCTTAGTATATAAGATCTGAAGCTTATACGTACCACCAAGCCATATGATGCTTGCACTTAAAGAATGGCAGAAAACCAAAATACTGCAAATGGAAAATGTAATTACAGAAGGTTGATTAATATTCCTGGCTTACCATTTTAGCATCAGGATAAAGGCTTATTGTCTCTGGCTCTTTCATTGCCTCCAGACTAATATTTACCATATCTTCATCTTTCAGAAAGGAGCCAAGCCCTGGGCCTGCTCGTTAGTCTATATTAGCTGTACAAACTTTCCCCACTCCTTGGGTTGAAAATCAGGCCAAAAAAATGACTTGAGTATTACAGAGCTCTTAAGACAGCTCATGCTTGATATGAATTACAGTATAAAAATACTTAGTCAACAGAGTACGTATTGTTTCTGACACCTCAGAGCTTGAAGGGGAGGAGAAGAATGTCTCCTGGAGACTGTGGATTTGAAAAAGCGAGGGTCTGCCGTGCCATGACCAGCTCTCCCCAGGACATCACCCTTGATGCCACAAACTCTACTGCCAAGTACAAAGTACTTCATGGTCAACATGCTACATCACCCCCAAGGCAGGGGATGTCCTAAGGTCATAACTGCCCTAAATCTTGGGGTTTGAATACGGTAGAGAGGGTGACAGCTGGAAAAAGCTGGAGCATGCCAGTGAGAAGCAATGGGGTACCAGAGTAGTGATGAGGAAACCCACTCCAGAAGTCCCCAGGGTATGTGTACACTGCTCTCCCTTCACTGGGGGAAAATAGTTCCTGAGTTACTAGAAACTACTGTCTGTGCAGAGTTCAGTCCCCACAAGCCTTCACTCCTCACCGCTGGATGCCAAGCACCACTCGCTGCAGTAAAGAGCATCCTCACCAGAAACAGCACTGCACTGCCTCTCCGATACGTGCCAGCTGCACCCACCCTGATGGTGCTCAGCCCCACCACAGCCCACGTCCCTGACTGATCTGGGCCATCACGTGGCTGATGCAAGGGAAATGAATCACTAAGCTCCCATTCTGGCTGTGAGGTTCAGGAGGTCAATCAGCTGGCCTAAAATTTTGGCTATTCTAAGTCTGGAGGGACACAGCCTTTGCTGCTCTTGCCTGTGACCAACAGGCAGCTGCTCCACCCACAGCACGAGGCTGCCAAGGCAGCACAAGTCACTGTGCAGCCAGTTCTCCTGCCTCGCACACCAGCCCATGGACCTTCTTTCCCACACCTGAGCTCCAATCATTAAATAACTGCTGTGGCTGCAAAAATTCTTCTGTCATGACTTGTCACATCATGCCAAGAGCCATCCAAGTGCACACCTCACCTCTGCTCACTTTTCCTACAGGATGCTCAGTCCTGAATTTAGGCGATACCAGCATTTAAATTAATCTTCTGAATTTAGAAGGGACCAGGCTGTGTATTCAAGAATGACGGTCAAAGAAACTAATCCTTACTGACAGTTTGAGACTGGCACAAATGTGCAGGAAATATCTTGCAGGTGTCCTGCCTTCCACCAGCATCTCTAAAAATGAGCCCTTGTGATAGACACCACAGTATTTCTGCACAGCAGGGAAACGCTGCCCCATTTTTGCAATAATGTGGTGGAAGGGTCACACAGTGGGTAGCACGACTGCCATTGTAGTTGAATCACCATCCCACAATGTCTCTGTTCTAACCATGAAAGCCACCTCTCCATAGGGAGAAATACTTTATGCCCACACAAGCATTGGGAGCAGCACTGTAGTTGTGCCAACAACAATATCTGTCTCAGACTGGGAGAGGGAAGATGACTGTTGGGTGGCATCAGATCCAATGGGGCAGGTTCAGTCCTGCCAAGAGCACAAAGCATAAATGAAGCCAAGCCAACCCAAGCAAGGGAAGACCTGGCTTCCCACAAGCTTGCGTCCCATGCAGATGATGCCTATCTCTGAGCTCTCAAAATCGAGACTCAGAAGAAAACACATCCAACTGAAAGGACTACATAGGTCTGGAGCAAACAAAACCCAAACTGTATGTCAAGAGGGGAAAAAGTAACAGGAGACATCCCTGGCAAGCAGGGAAGCTCAGCCACATGGCAGAGGGGAGCAAACCTTCCTTCCCTGCCACACAAAGGGACATGGAGCAACCCACCTAATTGCTCCAGAAAGATGTTCAAGCAAAGATCTCCAAAACCCCTACGGACGTGGCTAACATGGCGCCAAGGTAATGAACTCTGTCTCTAATTACTGCTAACAGTTCCAGTTTTGCTGACAGAGGGAGAGCAGGCTATCATCACCCAGAGGTGGGATCATACAGCCCCTCCCCCCCCCAAAATGGGGCAGGTATGAGTAGTAGAAACCTGCTCCAACCCTCAATGTGGGTCAGTTGCTGCAAGATGTGTTTGACACACTTCAGAAATGCACTGAGCCAACCCACGGTGCTGCTGCACACAAGTGGATATGACTCTTAGAGGATTTTGTCCCAGGTGCTCAGGGATGAGCACCTACAAGTCTAACCATGTGACGAAATCTCAGCCTTAAATTTGCATCTGCAAAAGCTCTGTTATTACCCCTTTAAATTATAAAAAAAACTCCAATATTTTCTTCATTGCCTGTTCATGTATAAAGACACGTGAAAACAATAGCCTCTACTTTTCAAAGCATTTTTCATGGTTTCTGCAAGACAAAATGTAGTAGTTACTTCCAAGAAATAGCATACTGAAACTTTACCCTGGCCTGAGAACACAGGAGAAGAAACCTCCTTCTCTTTTGCATGGATTTAAAAGCCCAAAAACCAGAGCGACTCACCTTGCACACTGCAGCCTGCAAAATGGCATCGAAACCGCCCTCCGGAGCATCTCGGTTGCGGGAAACCTTCTGCTTCTGAACTTCTTCGTTGAAACGGTCGACTTTATCCGTTAGGGACAAGAGGTGGCGGAAGCCAAAGGAAGGGACACAGCTGGGGAACAGCTTGTAACTGCAGGAGGAACAGAGGTGTGGTCAGCTGGGAGGAACCACATCAGCAGCCAAGAGCTGCAGAAGCTCCCAGCTCTACCAGGTTGGGCTCCAAACTTCTGTTCAGAGGAATGAAATATTTCCACAAGGCTTCATGTTTTGGACACTTTAATTTCTGGCTGTTTATCTACAAAACTCTACAGTAGAGCCCTTTGTTTGCTTGTTTGTTTTCTCCCAGGGTCTTCAAGCAGCTGAAGTTTCCAGGCAAACTGAACGTGTAATTCAGTCTCTCCATGGAAGGTGTGACTGGAGACACCAAACACCAGCCCACCTTGGGCCATGCAGCTCTGCAGTTTCAGTACCCATAAAGCTGTTTTCATACTTTCCCCCTTTTTTTCAATACGCATTTTCACTGTCAGCCAGTTTTCTTGGCAGTACACGACACCTTGCACCCACTGCACGTCACCGGACAGTTGCCCAACAGCAGATGCAGTAACAGCTAACACCAACTCATCCATCCTCCCACTCTCCCAGCAAGCCAGTGAGTAAACACCATCGCTGCTTTTCAGAGCTCCAGTGGAGCAGAAAGGTAGGAGTGGCA
>NW_008610283.1:372-19306 GCF_000691845.1 Merops nubicus | reverse complement strand
CCCCCTAAGGCACAGTAATGCCTCCACAGGCTACCAGGAAAACTTCTTTTCCCACACAAAACTATCCAGAGGCAGCTTTGGTGCTCACGGTGTGGCCAGGAGAGCTCAGCAGAGTAGCTCCTGTGGCATGGGAGATCAGCAAGTGTGTGCAGGGGAGAAGGATGAGAAGGGTTAAAGAAAATGTGTTCAAAAAGGAGTTGTGTTGGCACTAATTCAGTCTTATCTTCAAAGATAAAACCAGGAGAAGAATTAAAGGCCCCCGCTGACACATGACCCACTATGGGTAAGTTGTAAGAGGCTTTTTACACAAAGGAGTATTTAAGATTTACCACCTCTGGGAACTCGGATCCCTGACAAGGGACCCCAGAGCAGGGGTTTCCATGCACTCAGCCACATGGATGCCTAAGCACAGGGCAGGTCCCCCTGCCCTGGGCCTGGCTGGCAATTAGAGCCACCCCTCGGGATCACCCCCCGGTCAGGCTTGCATCCTGCTCACACCTAGGGCCAAGGCAAAGGTTTTGTGATTTCTGAAACCTCTGCCCTGCAGGGTCTCGGTAATCAGCCTTAGCCCAGACAGTACGTCGGTCCCACCTCCCATGGAGATGTATAATCTCTTCTTTTGGGTTAGTTTTCCAGGTTTGCTGGCAGACAGCAGCAGGACGGGTGGTGGATAGCTGAGTGACCATGCAAGGGCACGCAGCAGAGCGGGTGGGTTATCTAAAGCTGTAACCTCCACGAGTCCTGTCACAGATAGATGGGCAATTGGGTGTTCAGTCAAACCCTCTGCCTTCCTTATCTTTCTTAATTTTGTTTTTGTTTCCTTCTTATTATCTCTTTTGAATAACGCCATGGCTGTGAAAGGCCACATCCTGGCCCCCCAGGAGGCCCCAGACAGGATGCTGAGCCAGGAGCAGGGACAAGCAGCAAGCTGGGGTGAGATGGAGAAGGCACAAGGAATCCCTGCCAGACCCCACATGAAAACAGGGCTGCACCCCACCCAGATCTGCAGGACAGCAATCACCACAAGGAGAAGGAAGAGAGAAGACCGCAGCAGTGAGAGCCTGCTGCCAGAGAACAATGGGGAGCCAGCACCCCTGCCTTGGATGAAGAGGAGATAGATGGCAACCAGAAGGGTGTGCCCACCACTTCAGTGACCTGTCCTGGGCAATCCTTCCGAAATGAGTTCCCAAGACCAGGCTGGCTTAGTGTAACCCATAAGTAGAAAAGCAATTACCTGGGTAAAGCCAAAGAACATACAGGTAGCCTGGCCATGGTGGGAAAAGCCAAGGTGACAGCTCTGGATGCCCTTGATGAAAGGGCACTGGCAGTTTCAGGCATGCCTTGCTGCAGAGTTATCCAGCTCCATCCTCTCCTCCTGTCCCACCCCTCCCCTCCTGCACATTTTACTCTATTTCACTCAGTAAAAGTCACCTCACTCCAATTAAGCCACATGCCAGCCAAACAAAGTTCCCAAGATTTCCCCAGCTGTAGCAAAACCCTGTCCTCAGCCTGCAAGTAACGTGAGCGGGTGATGGGAGATTGGGTGTGACACAAATGACTGAGCATCCTCCTGAGGCCATGCCAAATTTCTAGGGAAAAGAGCTGTGAAGAGTGGGATTGACAGACCCATGGTGGCAGAGCCACTTCCCCGCCTCAGTCAGCATGGTCACTTTTGGCTATGCTTCATGATCAAAGCACAAGCTTTCAGTCTTAAAATCCATCTGACTTTTCTCTCTGGACATAACTGGCAAAAGTAGAACACAGATAATTTTGTCTGGTCAATGACCAATGAGATGCCAAATGCTTGGTCAATGCCAAAAGTCAGCCTAGAAACATAGCTGATGCAAGCTCTCTACTCTGCCTCTCCTGTGGAAAACTTAGGATGCACCCTTACAGAGGCTGGCATCCATTTGTGGTGACCATACAACTTAAGTATCCACAAATGGTTTAAATAGAAGTGCTAACATTACCTGATAGGAGGTACCCTAACAATGGGTGAGGTGAAGATGGGGACCTTCACAGTAAGTGTTAACAGTGACATTCCCACAGGAGGGCGAGATCCTTGTTGCTATATCCATCCTTTCATGCCAATAACCAAACCCATCTGAGCTTGGACACCGTCCACTGCGCCCAGTCTCACTCTGACATAAACCCCAACTCTACAGACTTGGTCTCGATACCAGAGGTTAAAAGGCAAACAAAAAGACTCTAGCAAAGACGCTAACAAGCAAAAATAAATAAATGAAGAAGTCTCTGATATCACTGCAAACCACATAATTTGTGTCTTTTGCAACTGCCAGTTTGCTTTGCTTCCACAGCAATAAAGATGAAAAAAAAAATGCCTGACGTCTTCAAAACCCTTTACAAGAACTCATTAATCAGTAGTACAGGCCATCACAAATCTCACTTCCCCCAAACACTTCTGTTGGGAAGGTCTTACACTGCCTTGGTCTCCTTATCTGTGACAGGGAGACAGATTAACTGATTTACCCAAGGCCAAGCTGTGACTCAGAGCTAGGAGCAGAAATCAGGAGTTTCTGGCTCTTGCTCTTTTTTCTTAAAGACTGCAAAAGAGCCTGCTGTGCTTTCATCCTCTTCAGGTGCTTAAAACTAGCTTCAGGTTCGCAATAAAGTAATTTTCCATCCTAAATACAACAGTTTCCTGCCTCTAGATGCAGAGATCTCCCAACAAGCCCTGCAAAACTGGAAGCTGGCCTATTCTGAATCGCTCTGGAGCATCAGAGACAACTGCATCTTATCAGTGTTAAAGCTGGGGCTTAAGTGTGGTTCATTATTTAAAGTAAGAATGGGAAGAGAAGACTGCAGCCAGGCTCTGTGCAAGCACAGGGCTTTCCCTCTGGCTTCTACCTACCACTTACCCAATGCAGGGGTTGTTTTGGTATCTTGGTGCCGTGTAGGAGAAAGGAGAAATGTTTTTGTCCACAAAAGAGCCAAAGCCCAGCCGGAAATTGCTAGTGAGCTTTCGCATCTCTTCAGCGAGCTTGGTTCCCAGATTGCGAATATTGTCTAGGTCGTCGTTCATGGACAGGGAGAGGTCCATCAGGTAGTAGAGGTCCACGGGATAGTCCTCCACCTGCCGGACCTGAACGCGGAAGGAGGTCTGGTCACCTGCATACAAACAAGAGTTGAGAGCAGTGAAAAGGAAACTCCTAGCACATATAAAATCCAGACCACATGTTGTTGGTTTTTTTTCCCACCCAGAGCAGACACATCACTTGCAAAAGAAGACATTGAAGGGAACAAATTTTTCCAAATTCATCCCTTAGGAGACTAACAGGAAAGCAAGTAATGCCTGTGTGTCCTCTTAAGCTCTGTACTGTGCTGGCTGGCAAGAAAAAGACACGTCTATAGAAGTGCATCTCTCTATTTTACTTTGGAGATACGAGAAGGGGTTTTTCCATCTCAGCTGAGATAATGTCTGTGGGGAGGACACTTGAAAAATGCTGCTTCCATGGACTGTGTACAGTCCAGGAGTGTTCTCCTAGAAAACTGGAAAGAAAAGCAAGCAGTGTAAACCTGAAATGGATGTTACAAATGGACTACTGAAAGAGGGACCATGCAGACGCTTACTTGGGTATGTCCTCAAAGCAAACCCAGGGCAGTTCAAGAAGTCCTGCACAAAAGAGAGAAGGAGGTGGAGCAGGAGAAGGAAGAGGGTCAGGAGAAAACAGCCAGCATAAGATGAAAGCAAGATGTCCTCTGAGCTGTGCAGGGAAGTCAAAGCAGACACTGAAGAAGCACCTTTGAAAAGGACCTCTCCACTGAAAAACAGCTGTGCCATAGTGATTCTGGAGAACGCAGGGCAAAAGGGAAGCGAACTGACAAAATAAGGCTGTTTGGGACACCCGGGGAAGGACCAAGGCAAACATGAAGCTTCTTGAAGTGATTAACGCATGGGAAGGAACTGATGGGGCTGAGTCATAGGCTGTGCAAATGTGAGGAAGAGCAGAGAAAAGCTTTCCCCCGACCTTCCCCTTTACCAAACCACTTCCACCAGGGATGCCCCTCAGAAGCTGTGCCAGGAGAGGAGGCCACTGCTGGGACTGCTCATGCCTCAAAAAAGGTGGGTGACTTCAAAGTGAATTCAGCTTCACAGCAGATAGACCTCAGAAGAGCCATGGAGGAAGTGGCAAATGTTTGCCTGATGCTTTGCAGGCAGACGGGTCTACATGGAAACCCCAGACTACAGTACCCTCAGACTCCAGGCTGGTTTGAAGATCCCATGTCCTCAGCTGCCACCTCAGCCCCTTTTCCAGCTCAGTGAGGCCTCAGAGCCAGGGACCCAGATCCTCATTACCAAGCTCCCCCTCCTGCCCACCTCTCCCAGCTCCTCATGGCTGAGGCTGAACTTTGGGCACTGGCAGGTTCTGCAAGAAATACATGACTTCCCCTCTTCTTTCCCAGAAATGAAACACACATTTTTTAGTATTGTGAAAATATTTCCCTAACCATTTTATTGTTCTCCTCACTGCATGCAGCAGCACAGCTGCTCCCACTTACTTCCAGCCCAACGACACGGAGCAGCAGCATCCCAAAACTGCTGGGCTGGCAAGACATGGCACAAGGGGCTTTGCAGTCCAGCAAGCAGGAGCCCTGCAGGGCACCTGGAGTTGCACCATGTTGAGTCACACACAGGGTCAAACACCCTCTCCACTCCTTCAGCAAAGAAGCTGGGGTCCCAGCACCCAGGGGGATGTGCATAAAAGTCAGAGCCTGCCTTTTGTGCAAACAAAGCTGTGAAGGGTTTACAGCTGGCTCTGCTCTTTGCCCCATCAGTTCTCTGTGCATCTCAGCTAGCTCAGGGTGCCAGAGGAGTCAGCTACAGCTGCTAAACCAAGACCTTCCCTCTATTTAATGATTTCCCTGCACATTCAGATCAAGGGTTGCTTCCAAGACAGGGCTTCTTTCTTGGAGGTAATCGCTCCTCCCTGCAGGCTGCGACAACCCTGCCTGGCAAAGGTTGGGCTGAGAGACGCTCCCTGACAAACCCACACATGGGCACTGCCCAGGGAGCAGCTGGAGGAAGCAGGGAACTCCTGCCCTTGTACAGTGAAAACCTGTTAGCACAGATTGCAAGCTAACAAACCATGATTGCAAGCTTGACTTTAACTCAGTGCTGCAAAAATGCGTTTCACTCCAGGAAAATTCTTTCTCATGCCTACTTTTTTCATTCCTGTGTATTTTTCCCACTGGAATACCCAACCCATTCAGAAAAAGAGGTTGTGTCCTTCTGCATTTCCCCACATTTCCGTTTCCAAAACACTGGTCTTCCTGAGCAGGTCCTAAGATGGGAAAAGTGCCAGAAATAGTATTTGTGACACTCTGATCAAACATTCTTCTCTTAATAGTTACAAATCTATTAGTCCCAGAGAAGCACCAAAAACAACAGGATCCTGGGCCTCGTTCTTCTTTCATTACTAATTGCACAAATCAGTTATCTCAGATAAAAAATCACTAATGGATGTAGATGTACGTGCAAAGGAATTTATTATTCTCTGTGCACAGTGTTAAGTCTTACACTTCCATGGCTAAATCAGCCCCCTCCTTCCCCACACATCGTCATCGTGATCCTCTCCTTAGGGCTTTTACTGAAAAGTTTTAAACTCAAAACTGCATTCAGAAATATTTCTTGGATACTGTCAAGCAGAGGCAGTCCAGAAACTGGAAAAAATTGCTTTTGGCCAATTTAAGAATACAAACTCAACAATCATGCTTATCCAAGAAAAGCTTTTATCTACTTGGTGAGGCTTACGCTGTGATGGGCAACACAACCTGCACCTATGAGGTTTTTTAATTCCTTTTACAGTACTCATATTTTTCATGTAACCAGGACACATGGCTTTATAGCTGGACCCAAGATTAAAAAGCAATATTATAGAAACTAAATGCTCAATCTGGAAGTTACCCTGTAAGGATAAGGACACCAGTTTAAGGCCTTCAGAAATTAACTGTGGACACAGAGATTTGGGGATGTGACTTCTGCCACAGGACGATTAGATCAAACTGCCTGGGTGGGAACGGCAAACAACTGACAATTCCCTCCCTTCTGCTTTTGCTTAGCACTCTAAGAGTAAAAGATCACCATTGCCACAGACCACCGTGTGAATTCATCTTTGAAATAGTACACCCTTCATGCCCAAAATTAAATCAACACTGTCTCCTTTTTCTCTTGGGTTCACAGGGTGAAGCCCATTCTCAAGATCAAGGATTAATGGAAAATTTAAACTGGCGATGCTAATACGAGGGTTTAGGAAGTCATCAGCCATAAGATGGAGTGCTGCCCAACATCAAAAGAAGAGCAAACATGGGAGATACTATTACAAACATCTAGGTATGTCCCTGCCTCCTGCAATAACTTTGATGCTCTGCCAGGGGAGCGCAGGGAGGGGAGCTCACCAGCTCAGCGTGGGAAGCAATGTGGGGGCCCTCAGGGCAACTCCTGCACTTCAGCCCAGACCTGGAGGGCTTCTCTGCCATCCAAGAGAGCTGAAGATGGCCACGACTGACCGTGGTGCCCTGCGAGGCTTGGCAGGAACAGCACATCAGCCCTGTGCAGCCCAAAGAGTGTGACTGCACAGCCCCCAGGAAGCCCCAGGGAGACAGACCCCATGCCCTGCTGCTGGCCAGAGCAGTGGGCATCTGCACCTCATCCAGTGGGCAAAAGGGCTAGGGACTGGGAAAGAGGAATCTGCTGAGCACCAGGCACTGTGTGTGAAGGAGGGTCTGCAGCAGGCGAGATGGGGAAGCTGAGCCAGCCCTTTCTGCCAGGCACTGCCTCAAGAAACAGTAGTAATAACAACTCCCTTTTTTTTACGGGGGTAAATCTCTTTCATCAGCAACATTTGGTTGCAGAACACGTGCATCTAGCCATACATCCAGTGGTCACCACACTCAGGTATCTGCTATTAAGGCTTTGAAGGAAATCTGCAGAATTTCTTTACATTTGAGAGTCTCACTGTTGACAGTAGTCATGCTGCTGAGGAAGAGTTAATTAAAAGACACAATGAACATCTGACCCATAGTATTAAAATAAAAAATCCTGAAGCAGCTGGTAGACTCTGGGAGAGCACTGGCAGCATGAGCACCAGCTCAAACTCCTGTTTCGCTTGGGCAAAACATTGTATTTCATTTTTCTGTATGCTCACAAGAACTGTCACAAAACTGTAAGCCTTAGAAACCCACACCAACTCATTGTAATGAATCAAGCTTTTATATTTCCTTCTTAACTTTGCAATAAAGAGCTTTTTTTTTTTCCCCCTTCACAAATATCAGCCGCCAGATTTTTGCAGGAATTCTGAACCCACATTAAAGCCTCCCCCCACCATGCAAAAACTTTTGATAACAAGCATGCTCACGTGGCTCAATCCAGCCATTGCCTCCTAATTTTTAATTAAAAGGAAGAGATTGAAGAAAAGCGATGGCTCAGGGGAATGAAACAGGGATCTGGCTACAGTCCAAGGCCTGAGTCACAAGTTCATATCTCCATCTTCTGCCTTGATCCCATGGCTCTTTTGCATACCGACAGAAAACAGATATGCGTTTTTGTTTCCAATTTATAGCAGGAGCTGTCTCAGTTTAGAGTCAAGCACTGTCAGCGTGGTGGAGGATCCAAAGTTATTTTAACTCCTTCCATCCAGTGATTATATTTTAATGCTGAGCAGGTTCCTTTTAAACACATGCAAGGGTTAAGACCGGTAGTAACAGTTGTGGGTGGGCTTTGATTGACTTTGCCCAAGGGCTTCACCCTCTCACGGAGGACATGCATCTCAGCCCCAGACCTGCTCATGATGCACAACCAAAGTTCACAGGCTGTGGAAGAGGCCAACAGCCACCTGTTTTAGTGGGCTACAAGGCCACTAGCTATAACACGCTCTTGGCATGTCCTGGCCATCCTTTTTCCCCTCCACACACACGCCAGCATACGGCTCACAGCCATGGGGGACTCACCAGGACGAAGATTCAAGGCGACTTTCTGAGGCATGATCTGTGTGACGTCCTGGTGGATCTGGACAGAGCCTTTGCTGCTCAGAGGGATGTTCTTCACCACGCTGATGCTGCTGCTGGGGTTCTCAATGGCTCCGAAACAACCGTTTGCAATCAGATTCTGCAGGAAGTCACACCGTGACATGATGGACTTTGTACTGCCGAACTCCTGGGGGCGAAGAACAGACAAAAGGGAATGGGAGGGAAAAACATCAATCCCACAGCAGGGGCTTTGTTTTGATATGCTGGTATCTAGCAAATAGGAGATGTCAAGGAGAAGCTGGCATCATTTATGGTGGCTCTAGTCAAAAGCACAGAGCCTTGAGGCTCTCAAAGGGACCTACCAAAACAGAAATTCTGCAAATTTAATTTGCTCCGACCATCACTGCAGAAAGCTAAGCCTGGGTTTTCTACGCCAGCCACAGCAGCAGCACTTGCTCCCAGCCCTGTCTTGGGCCACATCAAAGCAAGACAAAATGTTTGGCTTGCTGCCTGGATGGCCAATAGTCATCTCTTTAGGTGCAGAAGGTGAGAAGCCATTATTTTTTGCATGTGCAGCAGCTCAAAGGAGCTCTGGAAAACAGAGAAGGGAGGACAAGGAGGTGGTGCCGAAGGAAGCAGAACAAACCCACCAACCCAGAGAGCCATGTCAAGATGTGACACTGGAAACTGGGACTGGGTGGCTCCAGGGACCTGTGCCTTCTTCCCTGAGTGCAACAACACAGGTCCCCACACAATCACCCCCTCTCTCACACCTCTGGACTGCAGGCATCGTCACGACACCATCACCAAAAAAATCCCGTGACAGCAAGCGGTCCCTGAGGTGGAACATAGCCAGATGAGTTTGATGTGGGCAGGCTGCCCAGGGCAACGTCAAAGGAGAATAAGGCAGGTGGGACCCCTCGGGAGAGGTGGTCAAAAGGCATCCTTGCACACCACAGGCAGCAGCTCGCTCGCGGGGGTGGGGCTGCCAGGGCAGGGAGTCTCCCAACGCCCATCCCCGGAGCTGCGGCCCTCGCCGCGAGCCCCGTGCGTGGGGCACAATGCCGCCTTGTGCGGGGCAGTGCCGAGGAACGGCCGCTCACACAGCGCGGCCTTTTGCAAACAGACCCTTTGTTAGAACGCCTTTTCTTCTTTTTTTTTTTTCCCCCTCAAACCACCAATAGGAGCAATTTGCATGCCCAAAACTTACTGCATTTTCAATAGTCAGTTCCTACTTCTTTCTGCACTATAACAATAGAGACAACCGCTTTCTGCTCCAGGGCAGATGGACTAAAATGACATTAAATAACGCAGAGAAGATGCTAGCGGCCACGCCAGCCCCTCCTTCAGCTGTGCAGCCAAAAACCAGCGTGGGGCTGAATAAACCTCACTTTTTGCTGAAACTCTGGCATGGCGGAGGATGGGGAAGCCACCAAGGAGGGAGAGGTTGTCTGACAGATCTCGCTTTTGCACCCCACAGGGTGCTCCAGGAGTCCCCTGAGGACAGCCTCAGGTGCAGGGCCCTGGGACACAGACGGAGGCTCTCTGCTGCATTTTCTCAATACAAGGTCCCAATGCTATTTGAAAAATGCAAGATTTGCATTCCAGCATGCAGCAGCAGAGCCCAGCCAAGGAGACAGCACGTTGGATGGATGCGAACACAGATTTCTTGGAACGCATCATGTAAACAGAAGAACTTCCAGAAACAAGGACTGGGACTATTTAAATCATCTCCAGCATGACAAAATAAAAATCAGAATCCCTCACAAAACTGAAAACAATGTTCAGCCTTTCAAAACAGCACATTTAGGGCAGCCTTGGAGAAAAGTTTATCTTGGATGTGGTTTGACTTGAAGCCAGTGAAAAGCTGCTGGGGTGCAGGTGGTCTCCTGGTCTGGTCCACCCAGCAGCAGAGCACCCACAGGGAGATGCTCTTCTGGACCACAGCTCCAGGTGAGCATTTCTGCCAGCTCATTTCTGCTGCCACCTATTAGAAAGGACATTCTGGTTGTGTAAAAAGCAACACAAACAGCTCCAGGAGCACAGATGAGTGCCTTTGGTTAGTCCCCAGGAATTAACGCTGGAGACAAGTATCCAAGGTGGACAATATTTAGGGCTGCTCGTGCAACTGCAGCCTTTATCAGGTGTTTCCAATCCTCCCCGGGGTCTGCTCCAAAGCCTCTTGATGCGAACGGAAAGACTCAACTTCAAAGGGCTTTGAATTAGGGCTTAATTTTCTGGCTGGGGCTGGGGTAGCAGAACAAGAGCCAGGAGGGGTGGACAGCCTGGGGAGAGGACAATGTGGCTTCCTCCCCCAGCTGCTACTCTTTAGCAGTGGAGCTCCCAACACCAGGAGAGACAGCTCTGGGCATGGTACTATTTATAGCCACGTTCATCCTCCCAGCAAGGGGTGTACAGGAGAGCAGCATCCGCAGGCCGAGGACAGGACAGTGCTCAGTATGCAGGGCAGGGACCAAGCCCCTGGGGGATCTGCCAGGAGCTTTTTGGAGGCAGGGTGCTCGTGCAAGTGCAAGCCTTCCCCTTTGCACAGCACTGAGAAACAGTCCCTGCTGCCTTGTGTTTCTGTGCAGCCTCTGTGACAAAAGTTCTTCAAAGAAAGCCCCCGAGGTCGGGGGAAAGCCCCTGCACAGCTCCTCCTGACCGGGGCTGCACAAAGCTCTCTGGTCAGCAGCACCTCTGAACCCCTCCAGTCTCCAGGTCCCCCTTGCTTGACCTAGCTATTTTCTTTTTAACTTTCTTCTAAACCAGGCCCAGAGGACCTGCCACAGGGCAGCAATTGCTAAGATGCAGTTTCAATCAAATCCAGACCTCTTCTTGTTCGGTGAAATGCCGCACTACCCAGAACAGAAGAACCCCCGTTGGGAGTGAACACGGCCCAGGGCAGGGGTGGCAGCCCAGCACCCAGGGGTGCAGGACTGACCACTGCTTTGCCCTGGGTTTCTAACCCAGCCAAGATGACATCAGACAGGGGAGTGACAGTGGTCCCAGGAAACCCCCAGCAACTGCCACAGCACACTACAAACAACCCTCACGTGCACTCGCAGGGCAAACCCAAAGCCAAAGCTGTGGCTACCAAGTACCACCAAACTCAAGAGCAAAGTTTTCTGTGACAGAGAAAATCAAGGGTCCTGGAGGTTTAATGAAAGGAAGGATGAGTAGATTTGAGGAATAAAGATCCAAATAATTGCAGAGCAGCCATGCCAAAAGGCAGCCCCACACCAGCTCAGACATGGCACGCCATTTCAAACCCCAATTCCCCGTGAGCAGAGGACACCTCACAGTTAGTTAAGCAATTTGGTGCACCCAAATACCTGGTGACCATCTGAAGGCATGCTTGCTTCAGCGAGAAATGCAGCAGGTACCCTCCAGCAAGCAGGAACCACCCCAAGCATGGCTTCATGGCACAGAGAGGCATCAGCTTGGGAAGATCCCACCTTGTGCTGTGACTGCAGCCCCAAGGCACTTGCAGCCTGGCCTCTGTGCTAACAAGCTCACAAAAGCAAACACACACAAGCGGACAGAGTGAATGGAGACAAGAGTGTGACAATTACATGCTCATCAGTTTGACAGTTTTACTACAAGTTGCTTGGTTCATGCTGTAAAAGTGGAGAATAGCACTGACAGTATCTAACTGACTAGATCTAACTCCTGACTAGACACATCCCTACCGTTTTTTGCTTTAATCAGTTCAGTTTTGCATTAATTCAGTCTGAAATATGCCTACTTTCTCCACTGAAAAAAACAAATTTACATTCCCTCTAGGAGGGAACATATTTGATTTTCCTTCCTCATTCTCCAGGCACACGTTCCTGAGATGGGAGAGGATGGGGTGCAAGCAACCTGCTGGAAAACAGAGGGTGCCATTTGGGACATTTCAGTTCAATTAATCAAAAACGGAAATTTGAGTTTAATGAACATAATTAATGTGCATCTCTATTTTGCAAATGCACAAGTGCATGCACATAAGTAATGACTGGATGAGCACATGACGTGCACACATCTAACAACCTAGAGCAGCCTCTGCACATTGTATGCTGCTGCCCAAAGCAGTGAACAGAAGGTAACAGCGACCTAATGACATCATATCCCCTCACCACCCACTTTTAGAGAAAATCCCCCCTGCAATCACTCCAGGTAGGTTTATCATGAATACAAATGCCCACATGTCTACCACAGCCCACTTGGCAGCTCGCAGGACAGTGCTGAAGCCACTTCAGAGCTCCCTGCTTTCCCCAGCAAGCCCCACAAGCCTCATGAGCCTCAGCAACCTCACACTACTGCTGAAAAAAACAAAAATCAAGGGGCATCTTCCTGTCCCACCCTTGAAAGCCAGGCTGCTGCAGGGATCAGAGCAACCTCATGCAATTTCCAGCCAGACTCTTTCACCAGCACCATGTCAGCAGTTTCTCATCACTTCCAGCTTTTTCTGGAGCTTGCATGAGAAGCTGAGGAATCTCCTCAGATTACAGCATGGATGGCAAGCCTGTAGCAGTCTCCATCACCCAAGACCTGTTTCAAGGCATGCATAGGTGATGGTTAAAGCCACACATTTATTCCTCCTCTTTTACGTGGCATTTAAACAGATCACCTTTAAGTCCTGCCTTTCAAGGTATTCCTTCACGAGCCAACAGAATCAGTATCTGCTTCCAAATTTCCAACAGCCCAAAGACTTGTGGCTATCTCAACAGCCCCTGGGGGCTCCAGGGCTGCTGGATACCAGAAGCTGCTATCAGCAGTTCATCCATCATCACCCTTTCAGATGGGAGCAGAAATGCTGAACACAAGCAGAAGTGAACAGAGACCGATTTCAGCTGAGGGCATGTGACAGACCCTGTACTAACAGGTTAGGAGGTGGTAGTCACAGATTTATAGCATCTTGACTACTCTGCTGTAGGCATCTACCTACATGCATGCTCTCATTCTTACAATTCAAGGCAATGTAAATATAAGGAATTTTATCCCACTTGGAAAACCATGGGGACAGGGCTCCTTGCATCCATAAATTTATAGATAATTATAGACTTCTATTATATATACTTCCTGACAAAATTATTAGAACCTTAGAATTTTTTAGGTTGGAAAAGACATTTAAGATCATGGAGTCCAGCTGTTAACCCAGCACTGCCAAGATGGCAACAGCTGGCCCAATTTGCTCCCAAACCTGTTAAGTAAATGCCAAGGGAGCAGAAAATTCACACTAATCAGCTGCTTGTGTTTCTACCACAATATAATTAGCACTTGTGGAAAACACACCAGTATCTTAGCCCTGGTACTTAAACACCAGCAGAGGTATAAAATTTGACCAGCATATATTCTCCCAGGTAACGTACATCGTGAATGGCAGCTTGTGGAAATAGCTCAGCATAACAGACTAAAAGTTGTTTAATATGTGTGCCCAACGAGGCTGCAGCAGAAGGAAAGGAAATAATGTGAAATGACTTCACAAAGAAAGCAGATATTAAGAGTTTATAATATTACTTTAAAACTTTTGAAGTCAAAAACCTCTAGATATCTTTCACAATCACATTACCTCACCTGATGATCTCAGTTAAAGAGAAATAATTAGTTTCAAACAGTAAATTCTAAAAAAAAAAACTTTCAAAAAATGTAATAAAATGCAGAATTAGAATAAGAACTCGTTCAGTTGTAGCATGGAACAGGGACAGCAACTTTTAAACTTGTAGCTCTTGGCACAAAACACCTTGAAATGTATTTTTAAATAGCTGCTGCAGGGTAAAGGTCAGGAAGTATTACAGCACTTCCCTGTAAACAGGCGTCTTCCTTCTTGGCCCTGCCATTCCACTTAGGAATATTTTTTATTTGGTAACTCCCCTGTTTGCAAGGTAAGAGTCAAGCTGCCATTCCCATGGGCTGCCATACAATTAGTGGTCACAGTGACCACCAGATAAACATTTCCACTGGTAATATCTTGCAAAAAGTTCTCTTCTGATGCCAAGGAAAAGAAAAAAAAAAAAAAAAAAAACAAAAAAAAAAAAAAAAAAAAAAAAAAAACCAGCAAGCTATTGGGTACCCAGAGCTTAATAGCCCCCATTCCTGGATCCAATCCAATCTTACCACCGCAGATTAGCTGGCTCTAAGAAGAGCTCTTACAGCTGTTTACAAGATGTCTCAAAAGAGGGATCTATTGCTTCACCCTTTCTTTTCTGCACACCACTTGTCTTGGTGGAAAAAAATGCAGGAAAGCTGTTAGGCTGTCAGGCAGCGTGGTGTTAGTAGTGACAGGAGGTTTTCCTTGGAGAGCTGCAGCTGTGCTTACGAGAGAGTGAAAATCCAGTAAAATAGACCTGGAGACCCAGGGGCTGGGATAGCTCCTGAGACCCAGCCAAACCACAGGGCTTGCCCTCTCACCCCATGCCCATCTCCATGCTCATCTTCCACCTCAAGGAGCTGCAGCCACACCAGGCAGGGCTGGCAGGAGGAGGGACAGGAGCAGCAGAGGGGCATGTGAGCAGTGCCTGCATCCTCAGCTCAGCATCACCAGCTAGAGCTGGAAGGTGGAGGGTTTGCTCAACCACACAGCTTACCTCCCTAAAACAAGACCAGGATGGCCATGCTAGAGCAAAAAGGGTCAGAAGGGAACAGGAGACCATCACTCCTGGCCATGCCTGTCAAGAGGTTCAGGATCACCCAATGCTCTGGGGTTTCTCACAGCACAGCAGCTGCACCTGCAAGTAGGCAGGGCCTTTCCCTGCATCTGTAAGGATCCATATTTCTCTCTTAAACACTTAGCTGTTGTCTGCTTAGTGCCTGCATCTGTCCTATCTACGCATCAGACATGACCAAGCCTTTCACACACCTTGTTCTCTAGAAATCACAGGTCTACACGATAAGATTTATATTTTATAAGGTACACATATGTATCTCTGAACTCATGAGCAGTCCTTAGGGAGCTAGGAAAGACATTTGCAATTCCTCACAAACCAAGGAGGTCCAATTAAATTACAGGTGAGCAGCTTCAGCACCAGCATAAGAATGCATTTTCACCCCAAAGGGCACAGTTAAGCTGTGTAACTCCTCACCACAGCGTAGTCACGGACCCCAGAAGCACGGGGCAACCCCCAAAATGACACAATAGATTCAGAAAGAAAAATTGTCTTTGTTACAGACAAAGACCTTGAGCTACGCCAGGCCACGCAACAGCAGACACGTAGCAGGACAGCAGCCAGGGCTTGGGGCTTTTTAGGAAGAGAGCTGTCAGGCAAGGCTCCGTACAACACAAAGCCCATGCAGGGACCCAGCACCCACCCAAAACAAGAAGGTAATTGAAGAGGCAGGAGGACTGAAGGAACAGTGCTGCTCTGTTGAGGATGCATGCGGGCCAGCAGGGTCAGAGACTTACTTCCTACGGTGTCAGAGACCTGAGGAGTCACACACACCCAAAATACACTCAGCACCCACTGCCCTCACCCACCCCTTCTGGCACAGGATGGTGTCAGGAACAGGCAGGGCGGGAGAATAGCTCCCTTCCTGTGTTACAAAAAGCATGCACAACAAACGAGGTCTGCCCACCTACCTCCTTGGAGCACCAGGCACACTTGGGGTGGATGAGGAGACACTCTTCACAGGACGTGGCGCTTCCGCTGGTGCACAGATTGAGACCTTCAGCAAGAGAGAACAACAGAGAGTGTCGTGGGCTGAAGGGTTACTTCACTCCAAAACAGTGTTGAGGGGTTTCCTGAGATATTCTTAATGCTAAACACACTGTAAGTTCAAACAAGAGTAAAGAAACTCCCAGGAGCTTAAAAGACAGGAGAAGGCATAAATCCCTCTTCACCTGTAAGGAGGTCTTGTTTTCTTTTCCTTTCCCATGAAAAATCAAAAGGACAGAAACTTGTGTTGCGGGGCTGAGAACCTCTAAAATATGACTCTGGTGATTTTTCTTCCCTCTTTTTCATCAGTTTCTGGTTAATCAGAGAGTTCAGCTAGTCATCTTCCTAATGAAGTACTTCCATCACTGCAGACAGGTGGTTATTGCCTTCAGTCTGAGCAGCCTGAAATACGGAGGTGCCTGTCCAAAACTCCCCAAGATGCCAACTTTTAAAGTCACATTTGGCACATTTCCTCAATTTTTCCAGCTGAATTTATGGGGGCCTTCCCTCCCCAAAACCTTCATCTTAAAGCAGCCTTGGAAGATACTCAGCTCCCCCTTCCGCAGAGGTAATGCCCATAGCAGACTCATGCTACAGCAAATTACTTTCCATTTATTAGGCGAATCATTTCCACAGGATATCCAGGTGAAGCCTGGCAGGGTGTTTGCACTGGGGTGCATCCAAGGCTGGCCAGCGTGGCAGACCCCACGCCACAGCTGAGGGCTCTCCTTGCCCTCGATGCCAGCAGCAGCTCTGTGCCCATTGAGGCAGCAGAACCAGGGCAGCAGTGACGCTCCGTGCTCCTGGGTAGCCACCAGCACAAGGAGTACCGAGAGAGTTTCACTTGCAAAAGCCACGATTTGGGCTTTAAAAATAAAGTGGAGCCACAGAAGCTCGGCTGGAGCAAACATGAGTGGTATTGGCTTTGAATGCAGCAGCTTGTTTAAGCACGCCTGAGGCTATGAATGTGCCCTTCGATACCACCGATGCCCCAGCTCCCCCGGGAGCAGCTATTAACTTCTACTGTCAATAACTGATTAAACAAATCTTCAGCCCAGGATTCGGCAGCGCGCCTGAACACTCCAAATGAAATGCCTCAGGCTCCAGCTCCAAGTCTGCTATTTTTTCCAACCCAAACGTCAATAAAAGCATTGTCAGGCCTCTATTTTCAGCCAGTGGCATCTGCAGATACCATTGCACCACACTGCTGCTGGGTATGATCTGCAGACTGCACAGACTTGCCTGCTGAAGAACCACATGGAGTTTTCTCTCGGCCCAAGAATTTTCTGTCCCAAGAGCTTTGGAAAAGGGATTTTTGCTGTATCACATGTGAATATTATCCCAATAAATGAAAAGTGGTGGCTGCCTGGGTCGTACCCATACAGGGCTGGGCTGTGAGGGCAGGAAGCAGTGAATCAAGCCAGACAGCTGGAGGAAAACTGACTGCGTGCCCTAGGCTGGAAGCAAAAGGAGGCTAAGTAGGTCCTGACAGTAACTCTCAGTCATCGCCGAGGCGTGACCGTGTCAGAGCCCTGCACTGACGGGTCTCTGCTGCCCGCAAGGTGGTTAACTCTAACCCCGGAGTGCAAAGCCCTGGACTTGCTCTATGGCTCTCATTCAGACAGCCTGCTCAGGCTCATTCATACCGAACAAGAGTCTTCTTAGGGGTTGGTTCTTTTGCTGGCTGTTACCACATACCCAGGCATTTCGTTCCTTGTTCACATTCAGAAGTTATACTCCAGCTCTTGGACATGGCAAGAGCTCAAAACATAAATAGGCAATATGAAGTCAAATGGAACTTGTTCGACTGAGTTGTAATTTGCAGAGAGATTAACACTTCCAAAGCCTCTCCTCGAGAGCTGCTGCTCTGGCAGTGGTGCACAGGGTAACACAGCAGAAGTAATGGGCTTTATAAAGCAAACACTTGTGTTCATTCCCTGGCTACCCAGCCCTGGCTCTCCCATGGCTTCACTTGCCCATCTGCATGGAAATAGGATAATATTTACCTCCATTCCTGACTGCTGGATTTTTGAGAGTTTACTTAGTAACAGGAGTATGTGAATGAAAAAACAAGGTCTCCCCGTTCCCCT
This sequence comes from Merops nubicus, assembly GCF_000691845.1. Classification (NCBI taxonomy): domain Eukaryota; kingdom Metazoa; phylum Chordata; class Aves; order Coraciiformes; family Meropidae; genus Merops; species Merops nubicus. The sequence goes on along the minus strand of NW_008610283.1, from coordinate 1,599 downwards.
GGGTGCCATGACCAAAGCAGCCCATGCTCCTGTGGCTGGCCACGGGGTGACATTCCTCCCAGTGGCAGCTTTTGAAGTTTCCAAATATGCTTTTCTTTCCACTTTGAGGCAACACTAAACCGTTTCCAGCATTGTTGTGAAAGCAGAGCTTTGTGAAATCCTCCAGTTTTGGACTGAAACACGAGCTTTTTGAGTTGGAGTAAAAACACTTGCATCTGGAAAATCCTGTGTCTTTGTTGCACTTGATTCGGTGCAGCCTTTTCTGAATCAGGCAAAGGAAGGACCTGAGGATGGTCACACTAGACTAGATCCTCCCAGATGCTGGGGCAAGTCACCTGGTAGGACGGGAAAAAACTCAGTCTGTTCTTTGATTTCATTTAATGAAACCAGTCTTGAACTTCAACTAAACTTCTTATAATGGGGAAAATTCCATTCAGGATTTAGTTGGAATTACTCTGGAGGAAAATCCACCCCCTGGACTGGTGATCTCCACACCCAACATACAGTCCTTCACACTGATGCTGCTGAGTCCTAAGCCCCGCACCCTATTTCATTTTGCAGAGCAGTGTCCAGCAGGCACAAACAGCATCTCCAGAGGACATCCCTCCCTTCAACTAAGCCTCAGGAGAGCCCACAAAAACAGAGGAAGACAGCGCATCCCACTCGGCAGCTGAGATTTTAATACATCAAACTGCTGATGGAGAGCAAGATAGGAAACTCTCATGAAGTGTACTCAACAAATTTACTCATAAAGATGCTCCAGGCAATCAGAGCTCATTTTAAACCTGTTCTGCAAGAAATCCCAGTTTGGGCAGCTCCTCAAACTGAGATGAGTGTACTGGCTTGCTTGGGGAAAAAAAAAATGTCTCTGTATGTGCATATGCTTCTTACTTAAAAAAAAAAAAAAAAAAAGTTATGTACTTTATACAGCTAAGAGTGAAAAAAAAAAAAAATTTACCTTTGCAGTAAGCATCCTAACAACTTAATCCCTGAGACAGTCAGCTGCACTACTGAATCTTCCATTCTAAAGATCATACTCATAAAATAAGTGGATGTATAAATAAATAAATAAAGCTAAGAGAACCTCTTCCAAGATTCTCCAGGCATGTGCCACAGCACTCTGCAAGATGACCCTCTTGTTAAAAGAACTCGTTAACACATTAAGCACTGAGAGTGAGCACCGGAATGGTGGAGTCAGGCATTTTGTGGGCTCCGTTCCTACTAAAA
>NW_008610283.1:0-328 GCF_000691845.1 Merops nubicus | reverse complement strand
TAGTACTACTGGAGCAGAGTCACGAACTGCGCAGCGGTCTCCGGGCACGTCCAGGAGCCTGGAGAGCATCCCCGCCGGGGACAGGACGCGGCGCACACGGGGGGAACGACATAAGGTGAAGACGTGGGGATGGGCGGCTGGCAGGGAGAGCGCCTGGGGCTTCATCCTGCTCTTCCTCATCCAACAAAGTAACCCTCGCTGCTCAGACGCATCCCAGCGAAGCGCTTCGGCCGGTTCCACTGGGGCGCACCCATGGAAGGGTGCCTGCACAGCGGGGTGATGTCGCTCCGCGGGATGCGGTCCCCCCGCCGGGCTCAGACCCCCCCAG
>NW_008610282.1:0-20647 GCF_000691845.1 Merops nubicus | reverse complement strand
GGCAGCGCCAGGCGGGGGCCACGGGGCTGGGCGGGCAGCGCTCTTCCTGCCAGCCAGCGAGCGCGTCCGCCAGGCACGACACATCTCATCTGGCTCGGAAGTGAAGCCTTGCTTCCCGAGGGAGATGGGCACCTCCATCATCCTCCTCTATGGAACCTAATTTCGTGTCAGAGAACCCTCCCATTCAAGCAGTGGCTTTTTCACACCTGTGCAGAAGAAGACTCATTTTTAACCCGACTTTGCAATGAATAACTTCAAGTGCAGTATGGGATGAGTGGCCTTCTGGCCAGCAGTTCAAAATGTTACACGATCATTTATACCACGGTGCAGGATAAGTTAACTAAGGGCTACACAGCATGTTCTGCGATGGATAGAAGAAATCCCTACAAATGAACTAAATATCTCCGGTGATTTGCAAAGCAATTATTATTTTCTTTTTATTGTTATCTTTTGCATGATAGTTAAAAAGGCAGAGACTTAAAAAACAAATCCCCTATTGTTTTTTTTTTTTGCTTTGTTTAACCCCTAAAATGTGCACAGTACTCAAAGTTGGTTGCCTGAAATACTGCTCTGTGTGCTGGCAGCTGTGTGTTTTGTACAGAGGCTTTGCTGGGAGGAGTGGAGCTCTTGGATGTTTTACAAAAAGCTTGTTTCTCCAAATGTTAGCTGATGACTGAACTCCTGTAGACATTAGCTAGGAAGAAGGAATGCTAAGCAGTCAGATGAAAAACAAACAAACAAACAAAAGTATTTTTCTCTCTAGACTTTCACTCCCTCGTTTCAGGCAATATTATTGTTTCATTAGTTGCACAGTTAGCCAGAACTCCCTGTGGGAGAGACAGGACCTACATTTTGAAAGGAAAATAAACAAATAAACAAACCATCATGCAGAACCTCCCATCTATCCCCACTAGTTTTTCAAAGAAAAAAAAAAAAAGGATCAAGACTCCTTCAAAATGTGATAAAAGGGCAGGGGAGGTCAGAGGCTTGTGAGCTTCCTTTGGATGTCAACTTCGAGGGCTGCTGCACTGCAGCTGAAGGCCGCAATGTTTTCATTCCCCATCCTCTTTTTAAGATTGCTACTTTGGAAACACACCTTCAGTGTGACCGACATGCTAGACTGAAGGGGGATTCTTAGGTTGCAGGGAAGAAGAAAAAAAAATACCTGTTCAGTAACAATAACAGAAATGGTGTGAAGTCCATTGTCAGGAGTGCTGGTGTGAAGTGCCCATGCATGGGCATGTTTCCAGCATCAGCAAACATTGACCAGTCCCCAGTGTGGCCCTTTTACAGCTGGGACTCCTACACCAGCCTGGGCTTCCTGGCACACTCGTTGGTGTACCAGCAATTACGCCATTGCTTTTCCAACCCTTTCAAAGGCCCGAGGTCAGACCAAAAGGCTCCTTTTCTGACAGTATTCCCATGTTTTTGTGTGTGCTTACCAATGTAAAACCAAGGATCAGCAGTGAGAAAGCTTGACACATCCCCATCTGGCCATGTGTCATAGTTACAGGGGCTGGCACCAGTTTATCGTTATGTGGGTAGAACCAAAAACTGTATATTCTGTACCCTCTGTGTCATTGCTCATGGGCTGTTAACAAATCATTGGTAGCAGCTCCCCAGGACAGACCTCACACCCCAGGCTACAACAGAGAAGGAAAGAGATCTGGGGAGGTGTTAACACCTTCCCACCCAGTGGGAGGAGTCCCCTCTGTTAATGGGCCATCATGGACCCAGCTGCACTGACAGTGTCCCAGCTCATCAAGGAATCCAAAAATATCCTACCATCCACAGAGTTAAACGACCCATTGTGAGACTCCCAGCCCTTGGGGGGAGGTACTGGGCATTCCCACTGAACCTGGGGACAGATAAGCTTCAGGTTTTGGGGCTTGGGGACTGCTCATTGGATCCAGAGGGAGAGCAGAACTCCAGCAGGACTGTGACTGCCACTCTCAGCCATCATTCCCTCAGCAGAACTGTGACCATCATCCCGACTGACAGGTTTCCTTCCCTTCTGCTTTGCACAGGAGCTAACGGGCACCGTGCTGTTCCTGCCCCAGGGTGCTGGGTTGTGCTTTGTCCCTGTGGGTCAAGGACAGTATTTTCACTGTGTATCATTGTATATATTGTAATCCTTTTAGTAAATTGTGGCTCTGACTTGTGGTCTCTTTAAATACGTTTCTCCTGCCAGTTTACTTTTAAACCAGTACACCATGGCACCAAAGCAGTCGCATCTCAGGATGTCCTGTTGATGCAGGAGCACACCTGCAGTGTACAGCCAGGTAAGAGCTGGGCACTTCCTGCAGTATTGTCTGGAACATCAACATTTCTCCGGCTGAAAAAAAGTAGGGAAAAGGTGTTTTGTGATTCAGCAGCAAAAGTGTGTGTTTCCTCAGTCCAAGTCCACTATTCTCTTAGTTGTCTTCTGGTAGCTTGGATGAGAACTGAAGCTATAGGGTTTGGGAATAGTCCCAGTAAAACTTTGGGGGGTTGTGTGGGGTTTTTCAGTTTTGTGGGATTTTGGTCTTTTTAATGTATCTGGACATTTCTTTCTTCCCTTTGCCTTTTTATCAATGTTCATGAGTATTTCTAGTCTAAAAAGACCATGTTCTTACTTAAATTATGCCGCAGTTGGTTTTCGATCTTGGAGTTGAGAGATACTTCTGTATTTTCATTTTAATGTATATACATACACAAATGCACTATCTATCTATATACTACTGCAAATGGGAGTTGCTACTTGTCACGCATACTTAGCTATTCAATCATGAAGAACAACATGACAATTTTCTATCTAAAATGAAAACCGCACACAAATTCAGGGGCTCCAATATTTCAGAATTGTGTATTTACTGCCAAGTACGTTGTGAAGTATCCTGTGTGAGGGCACTAATCTTGATAGTTTACGTAAGACTGGAAATTCAATTCCAGAAATGAACCTTTGCATCTCTAGGAACAGCTGGAGAGGCTCAGGTCTACTCATCCTGCTCGGAGTGGACATGAGGAATTTGGATTAGATGCAGATGGAGTGGGGATCTCATTAATGACAGAAAGAGAGGCAAACTTGTAAAGGCATAACTGCCTGAACACAAACACATATCTGTGTACATATTTCTGACTTAAACTATCAACACCATAAATATGCTATCATGCAAAAGGCAAAGTGTATGCAAGCGTAACAACAGCCCACTACCTCTCCAGCAAAAAAGAATTTTCATAACTCATTCATATCCAATTGAGTAAATGCTAAGATTCACTTCTGGCTGTTAATTATCCCCTACAAAGACCTGGTTATTGTGCTCAGTTTTAGTAAAGGCACAGTTGTTATTGTAGTGTACATATAGAGAATGGTACCTGCGAGAGTAGGGAGGAAATATGTTTGTGCAGAATTTCAACAAGGAGAGCTCTGTTGCACAGAAAGGATTCACAGGGTGGGATTCTGATATGTGCTTCAGGAAATGAAGCTTTTTCAGGACAAAAACCTTGCTGTGACTTTCTGAATACATGATATCACTCAGTATTTGAAGGATGCCAGCCACTTAAAAATGGCTTGCTGTTATTAAAAAGAATTTCTAGGACTATTTTGTCTGAAGGGTAAGAGGGAGGAACTGGTCTGTTTTTTTCCCCTGAGGTCTACAACCTCATAATCTTATCAACATAGGGGTATGCAAGAGCCATGTGGCCAGTTCATCTCCCTGGGGTTTTTGAGGAGCCCATAGAAGCCACTGGCCAAGGGCAGCAACCTGCTTCCCTGACATCAGCGTGGTGGAGGAACTTGGAGCTTACGTGGCAGATTTTATTGCAGGTCCCATTGCAGTGGCACAGTAGGAGAGAGCCAGCTGGAGCTGCCCTTTGGGATGTGTGTGGTGTAGAGGCCACCAGGACTCATCAGACTTCAGGAAAAGAAGAGCTGGAAGCAATGGAGATTTACCCCGGGGAATCAGGGATTTTCTGTGCTGAACTGTTGGAAAGGCTGCAGTTGCTTGGTGCTTCAGTGTGCCCAGGACAGATCCACTGAAGGCGTTATTTTAACGGGTGAGTTCTCTCCCGCATGCCCTCCACTGTCTGAAGGTCAGGCAGTGGATGCAAAGCCTCATGACATTGGGTTGCTAAAGTCATTGCTTTTGCTATGAAGTGGGTTTGTCTGTAGGCTCCCATGGGAGGACTAAGCTTGCTCAGAGGCAGCACATTGGCTGCAAAGAAGTCAGCCTCTCTCCCTATTTCTTTTTCTCATTTCTACTCAGTGCCCCTTCTTGGTTGTGCAAGGAGGAGTACAGAGCTCACACAGTTGTGCTGCTTGTTCCAAATGCGCACGTCGAAAGGAGAGAACAAAGCATGTAGCTTTCAGTGGAAGCACGGAGAACAACGAGAAAACAGAAGAAACAAGCTGAAGGAAAGATAAGTAGAACTTCCATAAATACCAAGCATAGCTAGGGATGAAGGGAACATAAAGATATCGTGGGACAGGAAAGTGAAGCAAGAACTTTGGGGTAGGATATAAGAAACTGTAAGACATCACAGGGTGATCCACTGTTGATCTGGCTTACTAAGATGCTGGGTATGGCACAGCCTGGTTGAGGTGCCCTTCCCTCCATGGCCTGCTAGATATGACTGGTAGCCCTGCAATTGCCTGCTCAGCTGCGGCTGAGCAGAATGAGACCTCTGTAGGCTTCCCCTAGAGTCTCAAACACGGCCTCACAGTAACAATGAAATAGATTATACCTTCTGCTCATCTGTGAGTACTGTGTTCAGCATTAAATCCTCTCTGACCTTTGAGCAGATACCGGTTTTCTTTGTGCAACTGTAGTTGAGAAAACTAGTGTCAGTTCATGCTCGGAGACTTCCAACTCATAGCAGCTTGAAATGGTCATTAGCCAGAAACAGTTCATTAAAAAGAGTCTAGATAGTGTGACATGTTATTTCATTAACTTCTTTTAAATTCTTTAAGACCAAGCTGGGAGATGCCTGCTGCTGGATGACCAGCAGAAGTTGGAGTGTCTCTCCTATGGTGAGACCTGATATTTAAGCCTGATGTTTGCTGCTCAGATAGTGAATGTGGACAAGCAGGATCCCAACACATTTCTACTCTTCACAGCTTTTGAAATGTTGCAAGACCATTTTGTCTGTAAGTCTTCTTGTTACCAGAATAATTTTTTTTTCATTTTGTAACACCCGTGGGTTAGAAAGTAAGACTGTAAATATTTTGGGGTGTTTAATAGTATCACTACAAACTGTGTGGTACTCTAATAGTTGCTTGCAAAGTTCTTGTTTATTTGGGAATGACTAGTAAGTACCACATCCATCTAACTTTTAATGTTTAATATTAAGACATCTTGAGAGGTTTTTAAAGATTTTTTTTTTTCCTCTGTTGCTTTTTGTGATGAGTCAGAAAATAGTTTTGATGCCCCTTCTGCCTCTGATTTTCTTGACTCCCAGCTGTTGTCCTGCAGCTGTAACATACGCACCTCCTGGGGTCTCGCTGGCAGCACAAGGGGAAAATAGCCCTCAGCAAAATTCCACGGGGGACATGCTGTGTACCATGTGTAAAGCTGGTGGATTAAAGATGTAAACTAGGAGTATGTGTTTTTTTTTTTTTTTTATTTCAGTTCATGCAGAGGGTTTAGACTTGCCTTAACTAGATTTACCTTCTAGGAATGCAGTGTCAGTGTGGAAGAACACTAGGTCTTCCAATTTTCTCAATGTCTGGATTGTTTTTATCAGCCTTATAATACATGGATACCAAAATGGATGTACAAAACATTGCAAGGCAGAAGCAGTCAGCTGGCCAGCATCTAAGGAATGCATTTGTATTCGTGTCTCGGAAGTGCAAGGGTGACAATGTTCAGATGCTCAGGCAGAGCAACAGAGTGGGCTTCGACTCGAGGAGCGGTGACCCTTTGCTTTCCCTCCTCCCCTCCATTTTTTTTTCCTTCAGTCAGCCAAGCAGCATAACCACCTAGCACTGCAGCAGTTAAGTGCTATTTTGCTTCAAACACACAGAATCCAGAGCATGGGCTTTGCTGGTACATACATCGCATCTTGCTCATGTACTGTGACTCCTCATCTAAGTGTGCTACTCCTAGTAAATGGCTGCTATTTTCTTAGGGCTCAGTTCATTCCACAGTTAAACATTACACAGAGGATGAAAAGTCCACTTGCTTGTGTAGCTTTCAGTTTTAGCCTGAATAGTGGCTTGTATATGATTAGTCTTTACATGTGAGGAAAAAAAATCACTAAGGCAAATATTGTCTTCAAGTCAGAGAGCTGTTAAGATAAGTTGGGACCTCTGAATGTTCAAGCAAATGTGCATTAAAATACAGAATCCCTTATCGCAGCAGTATTTATGATCTTGCTTTTCACACCTTGTATTGCATGGGTCACCATTTCCTTGTGAATGTTGTGCCTTAATTTGATTCAGGGCAGCACTGGTGGGAAGGAAAAAAGGAGCTAAGCTGGGACTACCAGCCTTGAAGCATTTCAGTCCCCATAGTGAAGCCTGGATCAGCCCAAACCACCTGGCTCCTCTCGTGGAGGAGACTGTGCACGTCTGGAAGAACAGCTAGGAAAAGGAGAAGCTGTACCCCCTACCTGAAGAGCAGGAAGGGATGTCAAGGACACACCTGAAAAGACAGAAGTCTAAGCAAAGCTGGCACACAAGGTAGGTGACCACAGCTTCAGACACTTGATACACAGCTGGTTTGTGCTGCGTAACAGCGCTCACTCGGGACTTCATGGTGGAAGCAAATGCTCGTGGAAAACAAACACGTCAAATGCACAGGTGATGGATGCAGTGATTAATCTCACAAGATATGTGAGGAAAAAACACAGAGATGAGATCAGACACAAGGGGAAGTAGACCAGAGACTGGGTAAAACTGGAAAAGAAAAAAAGGGAGGGAGAGCTTGTCCTTTTTTGACAGTTTTTGAAACTAAAACAACTATCCAGTGTAAGCACTGAATCAGAAACCTTTTTTAATTCTTTGTGTGAAATCAACAACAATGATTTTTAGATCAAGAACTGCCACTAAAATGCGAGGCTGCTTCCAGGAATGGAGAAAAAGGAAACAGACAGAAAGAAGGGGGTTAAAAGGTAGCAGGAAGAAGGACTTTCTTCTTCTTCTACTCATCCTTAACCTTTTCCTGATGGAACGATATGTCATGTAACCTGTGAAAATTGATTTTTTTTTTTTAATATAACTTTCATTACAAATGTAAAAACCAGTGTGCCACTCTAGGCTCTTTCTGGGCTTCTGCGGTGGCTGCATGTGCCCCAGGCGCACATCGCTAGCTCACCCACCACCCTGCAGCGCTCGGCACTGCCACAGCAGTCAGAGGGCAGCAGGGCAGAAACGCAAAGGGCCGAGGGGGCCCTGGGTGCCTGGGTCTGGAGCCCCTGTGGGATGGGAGCTGGTAATGCAGTTTTCTACCTTGGCAAAATATTGGGACAAACCACTTCTGTGATGGCCAGACATTGCAACAGTGAGAGCCCTAGCTGTGAGACCCACAGTGTGGCTGGACAAGGGGATGTTATGAATTCGTTTTGGTTACTTTTAACATCTGCCTGTTATTAACAATGATCCTGCTAAATGACCCTTCCTATCATGCCAGCACAGTCCATCCCATAGCTGGCAGTATGCAGGAGCCCAGCCCATGGCCATGAGGATGTGTGACTAACTCCGTGCCTCTGAGGAGTCTGGTTGTGTCTCATACGCCTACCCAGCCAAGGAAAGTGAAGGTTCGTGTGGCCACCAGGTCAGACTATGGGGGCATTTTGATTTAATCACATCTTACATATAGCAAGGGGTATCATTGTATTTTCCAGCTTTCCTTGTTCCAACAATTTCAGATCCCTCATGTGGGGAAAGTGATATCTTTTAAAGAATACATTCTATATTTGGTAATGATCTGAGGCATGGATGTGTCTGAAGGAGAAAAGCTTTTCAAGCAGCATGCTGCTGGCTCAAAGGTTCCTCAGCAAATTCTGCCGGGCTCTGCCTCTGAGCCATGCTGCCCTCTCACCAGCCTGAGCCTTGAGGGATCAATTCAGGAACTGCTTGAGTCTCTGCACGATATTCTTCAATGGCCCCTTTCTTCTCTGGAAGAAAGGTACAGGGAAATGTCAGAGAGAATTAGATGGCAGATTCTCAGAGAGAATTAGAACTTAGATGGGCGGGTGGCAAGGCTTGAAAACTGTGCAGAGGTGATTGAGAGAGGAGCACTGCCCCACACAGAAACAGTTACTAATACTGCACAGGTGGACTTGGAAAAATTGGTTTGTTTTTATTTTAAGTACAGCACAATCTTAAAACAAACAAACAAACCAAACCAAAACAAAACAAAAAGGTATGGAAAACCAGATCTAACTAATGTCCAGCCAGTATCTTGGCAATAGACTAACTGACAAAATGCTGGGAACTGCTTCTATTAACACCCAGGCTTAAAAGCTGAGTTGGCTCTAACGCTCTGAGGCTGTAATGCTATGCTTCCTATGCACTAGCACATGTGAAATGGTCCAAAGCAGAGAGTCCCATCCAGGCAGCTGCAGGGTCTCGGTGGCCTTTGCAGGATTCCCTGCTTGGATGCTGAAGCACCCAAGAGGACAGGGAGTTGCTGCCAAACTCAGAGCCATTCCCACCATTAACATCTTGAGTCTTCCTTCTGTGTAACTACAGATGCACAGTACAGGAAGAACACAGGCTGGTGCTACTTAGGAGCTGAATCTGTAGCTGGCTTGCTGCTTCCCAGGGATGTTGACTGATGCTGTGTGGTAGCAATTTGCAAATTGTGAAGGCATGTCTACGTAGAAAATCTACAAGAGGAAGGAAAAATGTTTTCCAAAGAACAGAACGGAACAGTAGTCAAATAATTCTTACATCAAAACAGGACAAGGAAGAACATTGTTCCATTTTTCTTGATGGAAAGAGGTGAAAAGATGGAGAAACAAAGGATGGATTTGGAATAAAAGTACAGGAGTTTATATCTTGGTTCTGCTATAAGACTTCATGTGTGACCTCTGGGAGTGTTCTTGATTCTCCTGCACATCTCACCCATGTCTGTGAAATGGGGACAGTCTCTTCCATAAATTCAAGACAATTTATGAGAAGAACATCCTCAACAGATCGAGTCATCAGACAGGGAGGTAAAGCAGTATTAGAGGGAGTTCTCTCATTTCCTTCTGTAATGAGCACTGCTGAATTAGATAAGCAACAAGCCAGGATTTCAAACAGTTTTGGAGTTGAACAGTGTTGGTATCCAACGAAGAGCAAATGTTTTCCTATCAGGATATAAGGATAATTTGGTTTTCACAGTGTAAACATGAAAATATTTGTCTTTGTAGATTAGCTGCAGCCATGAAAATACTTTGCATAGTCACTAGTTGGGAGTTCTCAGGCTGTGCTAATATATCCCACATGGTCTGGTACAGATTAGGACAAGGAGTTGAATTAAATACAAGATATGGGGCAAGTTGAGGCCCTTTTGCTCAGGATACAGAAGATTATATTCTCTGTGAAGTCTCTTTTCTGCTTACAATCATCATACTATTGCTTGCATATCAAATGTGGACAAATGGAAGATGAATTGATGAGGAAATGGTAGAAAGGAGCATTAGCTCACTGTCATATTGGCTGCCATTTGGTTTTGATGTGCAAGTGGCTGCCTCTTTGTCCCTGTGGAAAATCATTAACAAACTTTAGTTCCTATTGATTTCTAGCTGACAAAAGTAATGGCTAACTCACACTTTTTACAGAAGCCAAACTGTGGCTCTTTATGCTGACTTTGACCAATAAGTTTCTTCTCCCTATGGAAAGCCTAGAAGCAGATTATGAAGTTTCATAGGTCATTTGGAAACCCCTAAAATTGTTGGGTTTTCTTCTGTGGCCTTTAGAAACCTGCTTGTCAGCTTGCCTCCTCCATTGCTTGAAAATCATGGGAATAAGGGAACATTTTCTGACTACAGCACTTCCAAGTAGGAGCATTACCATGAATTACAGAACTGTGAGGGTCTGAGTCCCAGAAACTCATAAACCAAGCAAGCATTTAACTTCTAGTCCATGCGAGTCCTACTGCTCTATGGGACAGTTACTAACCTCTTAGGGAACAGTAAACAAGAATAAGGCCTTCTTCCTCTGGCTTAAGAATTAACTTGTAGATTTAATTGACCTGTTTTACTGCAGATGTTTATGTTGGATTGTTCTCCCACAAGAATAAATTAATCCAGGAAATAAAATGTCTCCAATGACTAACTTGAGTGTCACATAAAAAAAATGATAAGAGTACTGCCAAACTATAAGGTTTTATGATGCTGTTCCCTTAGACTGCCAAAATGAATTAAATACATTTATTAAATATTTACTTATTCAACAAATATGCTGTTCTAACTTCCTCCCTATATCCTTAAGTAATGAATGACAGAGCACAAAAAGAGGGCTACTCTTCTAATTTATTTTAGATTAGTGTAGGAAAATCAAGGACTGACAAGTTTAAATGTACTGAAGAGAACGGGTATTTCTTTTCCCAGAAAACTGCAAAATGTAGCTAGTTTAGAAGACTGGAACCTGATTATATAACATGCCAGGTCATTTCACACAGATTTCACAGAATGTTAGGGGTTGGAAGGGACCTCAAATGATCATCTAGTCCAACCCCCCTGCCAGAGCAGGATCACCTAGAGAGCATCACCCAGGAACACGTCCAGGTGGGCCTTGAAAGTCTCCAGAGATGGCGACTCCACCACCCACCCTGGGCAGCCCCTTCCAGTGCTCTGTTACTCTCATCATAAAGAAGTTCTTCCTTATCTTCAGGTTGACCCTCTTGTTCACCAGTTTGTGGCCATTGCCCCTAGTCCTGTCACCAGACACCATTGTCATTATTCTCCTAGTGAAAAAATATTCCAAAAAATTAATAAAGACTATCTTGGGCTAGCCTCACACATGCAGCCGGAATAATAATAATAATGCCAAATACGTCCTTTTGTCACCCTGTGACAAGAACGAGCACTTCTGTTTTTCTTGGAGTTAACCTTTTTGAGAAGAAGAGGGGAATAGCAGGATTCGGCTGCTGAATTCTTTCATTCTCTCTCCTTCCATTGTGTGGCATATGAGGGGCTGTGAATCAGAGCACTTCTAGATTTGGCCACAGACATCCAAGGCAGCCTAGGTGCATTGATTGCCTCAGCACCTACGAGCAAGATTGCTGAGCTTGAGCGACAAGTTTCCTTGGTACACAACATTACGAAGAATAAAGTTCTGGATTATATTTTTAGAGACATGAACATGACTGGCAAAGGAGGGTCTGAAGTGTACAGTGCAGAAGAGTGGTGCAGATGAAAGCTGAGTTACTTTGACTAGGACAAAAAGGCAGGCAGCCATCCAGAAGGGACTGGATGTTGGCATACCAGTTTGTCCCTGGATGTGTGACTGATACATGACAAACTCTGGGTGAAGTCAACAAACCTTGTCAAATACAGCCCAGCTATGAACAGTGAGGAAATGTGACCAAGATGAGCACTACAATAGGTAAGTGTCTTGAAGACATCATGTTTATTGGTACATTACGCAGCACCCACTTTGGAGCCTCTCTCGCTTTCGGTGTTCCTATGACATCCAAGTGAGATTCCAAAGCTGTGTGGTGCTGCCATGCATGTCTCCAGCAGATCAGCAGCCAGGGACCCTGCAGAGCAGCAGCAATGGACAAGTGTCAAGAGGCCCAACTTACTTCATCCTCTAGCTGTGTCTTCTGCATGGATACCACACCTGTACTAAAGAAACCCAAGAAAATCTACAGACTTAAGATGTGTGTCCCTCACCAAACTTTGGAGAATGGTTAGACACTTGAACCAATGATGTGACAGATTGGAAAGTGAGATGAAAAGCTTTTTAACAGCACTGGCTCTTGCTAACTTGAACAAGACCGAAGTCTGGGCTGTCAGGGCATGAAGTTTTTCTCCAGGTTCTGAGAGCCCTGAAGACACTGTTTTTTCTTTGTCTAGTGTGCTGCCAGCGGTGACTCTGGTGAGACTACCCCATGGGGTCTTCAAGAACAAATTCCGGTCTTTCCTTTCATCTTGGGTTTAAGCTCATGAGGTATGAGAAATCTGTATGGAAAAACAAACAAACAAACAAATCAACCTTTTCTTCCCCGAAGTTAAAGGGCAAAAATTGAGTAAGTCATCTTCAGTGTTGGACAGTAATGGGTTAGAAATCCAGCACAAACCAGCAGTCCCATAAGCTACATATCTGATGAGGCTTGGTTTCCTTTGGGCAATCTCTTGTTTGGATTCTCCTAGGTCTACATAGCTGGAAGCTCTGACTGCAGCTTTTCCTGTGGGTGAGTGTTTGTAACATCTTTCATCTCTGCAGCTTTCCTGGTGTTTAATAAGGGTATAATTCAAGCTGCAGCGAGTCTCTCTTCTTTTACTTAGCAGCCCAGTTTTATGAAATGTATAGGAATTTTTAGCCTTTTATTGCTCTGTCAGATGTGGTTAAAATTGGCTACTGTTTGTTCTTGTCCCCTCCCTTTCTCTTGCGTAACATGCAAGTATGTGCATGCACATGTGTATGCACACAGGCACACAGAGATATTTTTTTAATACACATGAAGAGATAATGATCTCAAAATCCTTCTAATTTCTGTCAGAATCCAGGCCAGGAAAAAAAAGTATTGTAGTCCTTTTTCTCTGGGAAAGGAAGAGGATTTTCTTTTTTTTTTTTTTCCCCCCTACACAGCAGATAGAATATTCAATTGCCTCTCGGTTTAAACCCAACGTGCTGCTAAAACTCTGGCACTACTATTGTGAAGTAAAAGACGTAGTGGGCTCCTTGTCCTGGCACGGCATGCCCGTGTCACCGCACCGCACGCACGCTTCCCCTCCAGCGCCTGCCTGCTCCTGCCGAGACGGGAGGGATGCGTGGGGAACGCGGCCTTGCCGTGGCATCCCGGCTCCATTACATCTTGTGGAGTTTTGCCACAGAAAGGAAGGCATTTTACCCTTCATTTGTAAGTAATTAAGGTGATAGTGGAGTTCTTGAGTTTTTCCAGCTTTGTGAAAACAAACTAATAACAATGATCCACTTCGATAATTCAGATATTAATTGACAGGAGAAACAATACATTAAAATATAATTAACTTCCGTTAATTAACTTTTAGAAATAGGAAGGACACCTGCAGCAAGTGCAGACGGTTGCAAGTGTCATTAGATTGGGAAGGCTGTGCAGGGATTCTGAAATGAAAACAGGACAAAAGGACCAAGAACAATCTACAGCATGGTCTGAGAAGGAGCTGAACTGTGATTAGTGCTAGCGAGCTGTAAAAAAAGGTGATGATGATGTCCATTTTTTAAAGGTCTATAGAAGCTAGAGGTTAATTAGCAGTTAAAAACATCTATTTGTGTTCTATGGCAGCACCATCCATGTTAATTACTGTCATTTTCAAGCCTCAAATGTACCTCTTTCAGATTTAAGCTGAAATAGACTGATGATTCTTTTACTGAGGCATTTCCTAGATAAAATTTGATTAGTATCCTTTTTTTTTCCCCCCCGAAAGCAGTTTTTTTCTATGACCAGAACTAGAATTTCCAATCTCACTTAGCTTTCTCTTCCTTGGTATGCGTGATGCAATTCCACTTGTCTGTGGTATTGCAGGAAGGTAAGGTGAACACATCTGTTACCATAGTTTTGTCCAATTTTTAAATTTTTACTTCTTTGCAACATATACACAGAAAAACCTAAAATGAACTGTAGGACTTCCCACTTCTTTCCAAGTTAATGAGTAGAAAGACACAAATTTGTTCTGTTGCTCTTAATGCTTTTGTATAATGAAATTATGCTTGTAGAAAAAAACACGAAGGCTTTATACGTACGTCACTGTAGGCATACCAGAACTCTGTTAACAACCAGGGTTCCTTACAGGGGAGTAAGCATAGATCAGGCACCTCGGCGGCATCCAAGCCAGCCAGTCTAGCAATGCCATGGGCTGCGTGCAGTCTTCTACTGCCAGCTAAACCAAAATGCAGAGGATTGCTGTGAGGGCCTGCATGAGACACCTTCTCAGGAAGGTTCACCTGCCATACATGGCCACCAGCTCCCCTCTGGAATTTGCTTCCCACTATGCCTCTCTCAAGGATTTTTTTATTTTTGCTTTCAGAAACAAAAAACCTCCCTCACCTAAAGGTATGTAAGAATTTAGAGCTGTCATCCCGGTTTACATATCTCCTTAAATGGACATTCTCTTGATCCCTCACTGTTCAGCCCACCTTAACCCTGTGGCCTTTAGGGTGCTGTAACTGAGACTTGCCAGAGAGAGCACGAGATGTGGTTTGGACTGTAGACCCAGATTTCTTCTTCCTAGAGGGAGCCACAGAGTGCTGCTTGGTCTGGCTCTATGAATGGGAATTCAGACTGAGATTCCTAAAAATAAGTCACTTTATCCCTCTAAAAATATTTCTTTTCAGAATATGTAACTCTTGTTATTAAGTTTTCAATTTTTCAGTAAACATACGTGCATATGTGTAATTTGCCAGTCTCTTTCATTTCCACAGCGGCCCACTTTTCCCTAAGGACTATTAAAAATAAAATGCCAAACTGGGAGAAAGAATTACACTAGACATGAAGCACGTAACAAGACATTTCTTTTTTTCAGGTGAATATCTATGTATCTATTTATTTCCATTCCAATTTTGTGTGAGGCTATGGAAAAGGATCCTTTGATGCTGTATTACTGATTCTGCAAGTCATAGCTATGGACTTCTCCATCTGAACAACTTTTCTAACCTTACCTAAAGGATCTCTGATTTTTTATTTTCAATTATTTCTATAATTAAATTGTATCTGTTGTGATGACCTTAAAGGGAAAGGAATTAAGCATAAATAATCAGGATAACAATTGGCCCAAAGGAACTTAACTTTTAGGAAGCTTGAGGAAAGAGATGCATTTTTTGTTTAAGCGAGGTGAAATGAAAGAGCTGTCTACAGCCATTCACCTGCTAAAGGGCAAGTCTTCAGCTACGTATCCATCTGCTTTTCCCCACCACCTCTCTCCAAATGGGAGAGAGATTAGGCCAATTTGTCTCCTCTTTGTAAAAAACATATTTCATTAACAAAAATGGTCCGTTCTTAGATGGAACAAGCTGCCAACTGAATAAAAAACATACAAATTTTAGGGAAGATATAACTAATATACTCTTTATTTGTATATACAACTAAAACCAAGACGACAATGCAATTAATGGGAGAAAAAAAACCTTTGTGCAAGTACGCTGAAATTCTTTTCCTGTCTTAGTCACATAGTTTAATACAAGTAAGAAAAAACTGAAGAATTCGTTTTCTCTAACATGTTATTAAGGACAGAGCCTGTTTACCAGTCAAATATTAGTTGCCCCTATGGAATTTGACAATTTGCAAAATACACAAAAATATATCACCCAGGGAGAGCTGCAACTGTAACAAACAGGGAAGAATTTCTGACTAAAAGGGAACATGACTTATTTTTTCCTAATTGCTTAAAAAAAATCATAAATACAATGACTAGGCTAGAAACAACGTTCCAGAGGACTATCCTCACACACGGATGCAGGTAGAGCTTGGACAGACTTTCTGTTGGCCCCATTCTTTGAAGACCTGTCATCTATGTTGGTGCAGAGTCACAGCCTTTAGCTTCGTGCACAGACTGGGTTGTCAGGCTACTTATTCACAGGCTCTTCCTCCTCCTGCGGCTAGGTTGCGTGTCAAGTGCAGAAAGCGTGGGGACCTGGCGGGTGCCTGCTGTGAATGCCGCGCCGTCCATTACTGTGCCGGGCCTTCCTTTATCCCATCAACAGCTTCCACTGGACGTAAGCAGATCAGTGGAATCAAATGCCTCCCCTGCTAACAGCTGGATCCAGGTGCCACAGATTTCTCTTTGACCTCTCTTTAGTGGAGTTGTTTCAGACAGGAACTGGTGTTTTTAGAATTGCTTTTCCACTCAAAACAAATTGCTTCTCTAAAATCCAGTTTCACTTTTAACAAATATTATTTGTCTTTTATATGGTTACACTTGAGTACCATCACACTTGTGCAGGGGACTACACAAATGCCTTGGCATTTCAGATGCTCTCCAGTACCGTTTGTGCTCCTCCAGAGGGTAGAAAGCCCAGGCTACCGACAAGCACTTTACACAAACATAGCCAAAACCACGTTCCTTTGCAGTCTAGCAAGCTCGACACCCCAAATTAATCTATTTGCTGCTGAAGAGAGCCTCGCCTGTCCTCATCTGCTCCCACACATGGAGCCCTGTCCCTCACCGTGTCTAGTCTGACTAAATTTAGTTTGCAACGTGGGGGGCAGTATTTTTGCTGGGTTTGTTTTCTGGCAGTTGTGTAAGTTGATTAAATTATGGTGAGGTCAATGAGCTATTAGGTTGGCTCAGCTTCTTCTGTCAAACCACACCTACTGCTCAAGCCTGCTCCCGCCTTACAAAATTTGTGCTCTCATAGACACTGATCTCAGAACAGGGAGGTGCTTTCTGGGGGATGAGGATATGATGCCATGCAACACCCTTCTCTGACCATGGCTGCTTCCTTGCTGATTTTACACCAGGCAAGGACTCATTTCTCTGTTGACATCTAAAGGGATAAGCTCAAGTCACACAACTATCTCTAGCTACTACGTGTAGAAGAAACCTCACAAGTCAACTTTTATCAGTGCTGCCTGTGCCCTATGTAAACGTCTCCCAGTAATCTTAAACCAATGGGCCCACACATGATGCAGAAATTAAGAGTGTGATGCCTAGGACTAGTAACTAGGTTATTTCTCCTGTTTGCTAAGCCTTAAACTGCAAAGGAAGGCTGAAATTCAGAATGAAATACAACTCCTAGTAAGTTTAATAGGTCTGATTCAGAACCTTGTAGTTATCTTGGTTTTTGTAGTACCAAGTAAATATTTGGCACTTAGAAATCAAAACATATGGCACTCCGGATTCCACTGAAATTTTAAACAGATGACTAAAGTAACAGAAGGTACCTCAAATTCAAAAGGATACCTCCTCTGATTTGTTCCTCTTTGTGTCCTGGTAACTTTTTCAGGCATAAGATTTTTACATACAATTCTGTTTGTTGTCCCTTCAGTAAAGGCTGCATTTTAAGCTAGTTGAATCAAATCCCTACCAATTCTTCAACATCCTTTTAAACCCGGCCTTTCAAACCCGAGCGGCCCGAGCCGAGTTTCCCCAGCAGTAGGGAACACACCGCCGCAGGACAGCGGCTGCCCGGCTTGTCTGGCTGCATTCTAGGCTTCAGCAGGGCAACACCACCACTCTACAGAGAGCGGAGTAACACGGGTGTGGGAACTGAGCTGGAATACCTACAAATCACCCTTAAATAATATCTGCCTTTAAATAAACGCAGGGTCACCAACAGAAGGGAATACTGAAGACAGAAAGAGTATGTTATACCTCAGAAGTTTCGAAGGAGAATACAGACCAAAAAGACACTTCCAAGTACAGCAGGCACTGTATGGATGGAGGTTGTCTTAGGTGGTTCTCAAATTCCTTCTGAATTTGTGCTGAACTGATAGCCTCACAAAGACTCAGCTCCAAGACTTAAACCAATGTGATGCAAGTTACGGTGGTCAAACGTAGCATTAAGCATCCAACCAAACTACAGCATAGGTATTAAGTTTTAGCATTCTTTCCAACTCGCATCTCATTTTTCTTTCAAAACCTTCCCTGAAATTTCATCAGAAGCTGGCAGATATCGCTTCCTCTCCTGAACTCCACTGCTACTTATCACAAAGGCCACGTCTGAGTTCTGAAATAGCTGCACTGTGGTAGCTGGTGGAGGTATTCTCCTCACATATAGACCTGTGCTGCTTTCTTTGGATCTACGTAGCTCAAATTACAACACACCATTTTCAGCAAATGGATTGAGAAGTCACCCCACAACCTGCAGCCTAGAAGCAGGACACAAGAGCTTAAAGAGGCAAGGCTCTTTAATAATAAACTGGTCATGGTTAGTTTATCCAGATCACATACTTGATACAGTACATCCAGCGAGCTATCTTAAGAGGAAACAAGGGCTCCTCTAAGTGGGCATAGAGCTCAGTCTCTGGGGATATCAGCTTCCTGCTAACTCAGCTAGAAGACCACCACCCAATAGAACTTCCATCCAGTACAGATACAATGGTCTCCCCAATACATCCAGATGTTCTAGTGAATGTCTTGACGCTAGTACACCGAGAACCAAAAAAAGCTACAAACAGTGTATTTTCTCATTATTTCTTTCTTTCCTTGAATTTTTTTTTTCTTCTCATGTATTCTTAATCTCGGCTTGGAAGAGGTAAATAAACATACTTTATGTTTACCACTGATCAGTTTCCATTTAAGATTTCTGACTAAGTCTCTTATTTATACCTCTTCTTCATAATAGCATCTTTTTTACAACTTTTTTTGTAATTTATCTCATTTGATGGTATATTTTTATTTTTTAAATAATTTTTTTATCTGTTATGTTTTGCTTCTTTTTTATCTGAATTTAGTATTACTAGGCTCTCCCTGATATGAGGTACCTGACTAGAAAAAGTTGATTCTCAATTAGTGTTGTGGAGCCTATTTGCATGTTTTATCACACTGAAAAAAGCCATCTTTAATATATAAAACCAGTCCCATTACTGATATTTTAAAGACTTCTGTCTTAAAGCATTACAGTTATGTCCCAAGCCTGCAGTCAGACCTGTACAAGTAAACTACTCTATTGACAACACCTCAGTAAAGTCACAGAGCTCTCAACATACATTCAGTTGTAGAAGGAAGACCAACTTCCATATTTAGTTTGTCCTAAAGAACATAATCTTGCTACAGCAAAATGCCATTGATGATGTTTGGCAACATCCCGCTAACCAGCAAGGGCCAGTTTTTTAATATCATTCCTACCTTCCCAGAGTATGAGCAGGAATTATTTCTCTTATACATCCATCTTTAAATGAACCACTTCCTAGGTTATTGGAAGTCCAAAGTCATCTGCTATAGTTCTGGTTCCAGGATGACAGGCTATCACACATTTAACTAACAGCTTCTGATATTGCAATACAAATTGCAGATTTTATACCAGCTGTGGAAGATTGTTTTTAGATACTACAGCAGTCTTGTGTATCGTGTAAATCTTGCATTTTAATTTTTTTCTAATATTTGCTTATGCCTATCTACTAACTCATTTTTAAAGGCTGTGTATTTTAGCTTTTACTGGCTAAAAATTATTTCTGACATTACTATATTATATCAAAATAAATATGACTTCTGTTCCTAGTTACAGCTTTTGTTTCTCAGAGTGTTCTAGTATTCAAATAAAAAAACGTAAATTGCAAAAAAAAGCTTCCTTTCCCTTACAGCTATGTTATTTTAACTTGCCAACCACTGACTCTAAGGTAGCATCACAAGACACTACATAAACAAATACAGACGTTTTAAAAACAGAAGGTTGTTGGTATTTTTTTTTTTGGTAACTGCTGGAAAAAAAAGAATTGTGACCAACAGCTTTGGGGTTAATTTACAACTTACTATTAGAAATTACCTGAAGGACCTCTCAATTTACAGGCAAGAGTAAATGGGATAAAATAAGACTACATATCACACAGTCAGAGCAATCTTCCACTGACAGGGAAGATAGTGCTGTCTTCCTCCACCATTACTTCCCGATATCAAACTCACATTTTCTCAGTGTGTTTTTTTTCCTGTTCTGTAATAGTTTCTAAGCTAATCCTGGGCAATTACTACAAGGTCACAGTGCTAGACTGATTACAAAGCACTGTTTATTCTCTGGTCAGAAAGACTGTTGAAAATGCTAATTGTATTTCTGTTTCCTGGTTACCAACTTCTCCATGGGTTTATCTGGGTAGCCTGTGACTTCAAATACTCGGCACAACTATGGACATACGAGACTATGCTCAGTGTATCTCAGAGGTAATTCTCAGCAATAACAACATTAAATACTGTAATAGGGAAGTAGGTTTGAGTTCTTCAGTCTCATGCTTTTCAGCCTCATTCGGACTACCTGGAACACTACACGAAAGGTAACTAAGAAAAATTCATTCACCAGGGAGTTTAGGAGCAAGGGGTCAAAATCACTGCCTGAGCCTATGCACTGCCGTATCACACTGCACAGACATTTGGACTGAGGAAAGGCCAAGTTAAAGTTTTTTCCCTTTAAAGGAACCATTAACAAGCTACCTGGTGTAACAGAGAAACAGGCCCCATCAATAATCATTTCTGTATCATCATATGCTTATATAATGCTTTAAACACATTTCCTGCCTTAGTTTAGCAATCCAAGAGCTCCTGGTTTCCTGTGTTGCATAACGTGAGGGCCAGATCAGCACAGGGACGCCGAGTAGAGTCTCAGTAATTCCCTCTAACATGACCAAAATAAAACCTGCTTGCGGAAACGCTCGGTTTGCTCCAAGGCTAGGCTCCCGAGCCCCGAGCAGGGCCCCGCTCACACCCCCGCTTGAAAGGCCTGTCGCGTTAAAATCTGACTCCCGGCCTTATCCCGGACGGGTTTTATTTTAAGGAAGAGGCAGAGCAGCTCTCTCGGTCTACCCGCGCCGGTCAGCGCGGTGGGAGTCCACCGCCGCCAGGCAGCTTACGCAAGGGCCCGCGGGGCGGCCCCTGAGGGGTGCTCCCG
>NW_008610281.1:0-21001 GCF_000691845.1 Merops nubicus | reverse complement strand
CTAAAGGACTCTATGATTCTATGATTCAATACGGAGAAGTTTATTAATGTCCTACTCCTTTCTTGAAGAAACCCTGTGAGTGGAGACACAAAAAATCAGTTACTGAGAGATAAACATGGGCTAACCATCTAATTCACAGGAATGTGGTTATCTAATTATATGAATTACATTAAGTAGATCTCTATTAGTAGGTTTAATTACGCATGTGTCTCCATATGTCAGAGCAGAGGTTTTCCAAGGTAACCTTTAACTGTAGCAGCTTGCCTTTTCACTGTACATATTCTGTAACAGACAAAGAAAACATCCTACACTCAACACCCTACATCCACAAAGCACTGACAACCTCATCACATATCCTCATGAAGAATAAAGCCACATACACTTGAGGGGCTGGATATTACGGGATACTAAGTTATAAAGACCATACCATAGTATCAATGCACAAACAAAGGATCTGACAAACTTTTCATATCAATTTGACCGTGATGTTATTTGGTACACAGATAGGGACTATTTGGATACACACACACACGCACGCACTTAACGCAGTAGGAGCTACACAAGCCACAAGACTGTGTAGGTCAGGCCTCTTTCAAAGGGAACAATCATCAGCCTCCTACTAGAATTGTTATAGCTCATAACTTCTACATATATGGCTTAATGTGTATAAGTTATATAGTAACTATATGTTCACTGTTTCAACAGAGTTGAAAAAGTTCATGACAGGGCACAGAAGGGGTAAAAGGCACAACTTCAGTTTGTGTTTCTGTAGACAAGTCAGTAGCTCCTGAATCCCTTTCAGTGCACATGGCAACCAGTGTAACACTGCGAGAGGATCCCCGTGTGACATATGGAGAGATCCATATGAAACAATATCCCATGCAAGCTCTGGCAGAAAGATGTTCTTTCAAATGCTGTAAGTTATATTACCTTTTTAAAAACACATGCTTTTTTCCCTTTAATAGTTCTTCATTTATAAACTAAATGCAGAATATGAAAAACGTATATTCAGGTCACTCAAGTTGAAAAGGGAACATTTCCTATGTTAACATAAGTTGAAGGTGATGACTCAACTGCTTCAGCTTCAGTAAGTACTCATTAAAATTGGTTCTATTGATTACAGCAAAAACAAAATTTCCTTCAACCATCTGCATTTCCATGTATTAAGTAAGAAAACACATTTGGTGTATATTTGGGATACATAACTGCATTTATTAGAGTCTAGTATTTTATAATGCACATGATTTGTAAAAGTCTCAAAGTTATGGAAAACACTCTGATCTATTTTTTCTGTTTTGAAAAGATGCAGATTACATATATATGCAGACTAACTGCTACAGCTGAATTTCTTTTACTAATGACAATACAGTGATTTGAAGGTCAAATTATCTTCCATTCTTGTATGCTTTGTTATTTCTAAAATCATTTTTATCCAGGGTTTTCTGAGTAATGGTTTTAAAAGACTCTTTAAATATTAAATACACTAAAAATGTTGATGGATTACACAAGACCTAGTTTCATAATCATAATGCACAGTGTTTAGTGCACAATGTTTTCTTTGTGTGTGTTTAGCATTTGCATCCAAGAGGATGCTTTGCATTCTAAAATAGACTCAGTTTCATTATTGTAGATGTTTTCCACTTTTGAAAACATTTAGTCACTCAGATATATTTTTTTTAATTTCCCAGATACTAAACCCCTGGTGGGATAATCTCATACAAATCCATATGGGGAAGGCAGTTTTGCAGGTCAGCAAATCCTACCATTATTTGATTTGATCTAAGAACAACTTAACTGAAACAATACAAAGTCATTCAGAATAGTCCTTATGCCCATCCTAGTTAATGTAAGTAACAGTTTAAAATAATGAAAATTTTGTTATGACCAATAGATGAACCCATTCTCATATTAAGTAAATTCAGGATATTCTTATGTATAACGATACATTCTGGTTGGTCACAGATTAATTTTTTGACTGAGGGAAGTGAACTGTTTGTCATGACTATGCTGCATGCAGTGTAACACAGACATGTATAGAGTATTAAAAAATACTGTTAAAAACCAGGCACATACCTTTACATCCAGGTAAAATATCTGAGGCAATGAAAATCCTCCTCGGCAATATTATGTTGAAGCAGGTTTTTAATTCAACATATACATCCAAAAATGTTATTTTGCGTTATAAAAATAAAAATAATCAAACTGCAGTGACTCATCTAAGAAAAAAACAAACTATACAAATGTGAAGCTTTTATTGCTGTTGCAGTTAAAGCAAGTCTTCAGCATTTAGCCAGCATTAGAGAAGCCTATGACAGATAAATTAATAGGCTACTGAAATATATTCTAAACCACACACACACACAAAAAATTCTAATTCAGAGATCTTGTTGTCTTCTAAATGTACAAATATCTTACTGAAGCTACTTCATGTTTTAATTCTTCTGAACAAACTGGGTGAAAAAGACATTTCACACCTACAGAAAAGACCAGATTTTAGTACTAGGCTTTAGGCAGTCAAAGCTCCAGAACTCTCATTATGGACTAGAGGATATTTTCTCGTTTAAAGCAAGTTTTGGAAGTAGAGGGGATGGGGGCAAACCACAAGGACTTCCTAATGATTTTTTTTTAAATCCTTCCAGGTAGAAGAAATTGCACACCATTTCACTTTATTTCCAAAAGAAAAAAAAACCCTGTATGTGCAAAGGAAGGGAAAATCTGTGCCCTGAAAAAATCTTCCAGTCAAAAAGTTTGGTCAGTTGTTCACTCTTCTACTGAAACATAATGAATCACTTCACTCACTGAAGAGTAACAATGCTCACTGCAATTCACTTATTCTTTGTTGATACTTTCTGAGAACACTCATAAACCCAAGTTTTTCTTTATGAATGTCTAAAGAAGGAAAATTTCAGTTAGTTCTATTTACAAATACTCATGATCAAAAATACTTGCATAGCCTGTAGCATTTACATACTCAAAGACAAGTAGAAACAGGATCCCACAGTGTATCCAAGCAACTACACCTGACTAACAGGATATGAACAAAAACTAAAAATTATCCCTGAATAGCTGGTAATAAAATTCCAAAGTTAAAATTTCATACCACCAAACTGGCACATTCAACTTGCAAAGCAAATAAAACCATGGGCTAAAATAATCAACTAACTTGTTTTCTGCAAATTATCCTCTTATTCCAGGTATTTCTCTTATACCTGCAAATGCCATGGTAAAACAAGCAAGTTGTTTTGAAAATTAGAGAAATTGTTTGCTGCTTTTGAGTAGTGAGTTTTGTTCTTGAGACAACAGTAAGCCTTTCTAATATGTGACAAATTGGTGTGTTCAAAGCAGAGAAACGATGAATCCAACCTTTGCATTTCTACTGACTGGTTTTCTACACACGTATATTACTATACCATAATTTCTCTAAGAATGTCTCAGATTTTAAATAGTAAAATCAGTTTGCCTTTTATTTCACTTTATTCACTCATCTCCTTGACCAAACCACATTCTTGATGTGAATGAACATAATTTATGCTCAACTTGCAATACAAATTTTTGCACATATGCTTGAGCAATATTATATTTCTCAAGCATACTATATATATTTCAAATTATTCATAATTTGAAATCATAATTCACTGCTGTTTGTGACATAACAGCTGGTTACTGTGGGGATGCTGACAGGGCTGCAGAGGATTATTACTCCAGGTGAGGGAAAAAACTGCAGGACTAAATAAGCTGAAATAAGGGATAAAGATCATGTTACTTGTGAAAGAGCTGTAGAAGGAAAAAAAAAAAAAAAGAAAATAGGCTGCAGGTGATACATACAATAGAATTGTTTAATCAGACTGTTCTTTACAAGGTTCATTCAAACAAGAGTCTGCCTGCTATGTTAAAACAACTAGGGGTTTAGAGTTAGTGACAAAGGGTCAAAACATTCACTGTCAGGAGAAAAATTCTTCTCTTTCAGGTCATCCTGCAAGGCTTCAGTATTTCATGGCAAGAAATCCCTTGTCAAGTTTAAAGACAAATTAGTTGGATTTAAGATCATGTTTAACATGGGCCATACTTGTAATTCAGGCAAAATCTGGATTTCTGTAAAGGATACACCTGGACAAATTTTCTATTAAATTATACATCTAGTTTATTTCTCTATCTGTATTCACCAGTACATATAACTGAGTGTATGTAATAATAAAGGAAATCTTAAAGAGGCTAAATTTTTATCTTACCCTATTACAGTCAATTTTCAGAAAACCCCAATAAAACTTTTGCTTACGGTCTTTGGGTAGAACAGAGGTAGAGATCACTTACACTGACTCATGACCATATTGTCTGATCTGATGGTCTACCATTCTAGGAAGTTTTTCAAGGTGCCATTTTAAATTCACCACCACTTCTGAGCATATAATTATCACACAGAAAACCCTAAATTTCCTCAAGGGCAATGCAACAGAACCATAAGGGAACTGCACCCATAAAATGCACCATTTTCCCTAAGGACATAGAGTGATTGATAATTGATTAATTGTAGTTATTTAATGAGAATATGCACCCCCTGCCTTGTCACACCTCATTTAGAATCTGATGGTTGTCATAGGTAAAGAAATTTCATAGAAACTCCATTTGAGATGTATATTTTTGTCACAGATGTGAGGATAAAAGTTAAAAGTTAAAGCACAGAAGCAGAATCCTACGCTAGACAAATGAAAGGGATTTTAGGAGTCATTGGCTATGTTCATAATATCAGTCATAAATTACAAGGATAACCATTGCTATTGAAATCAGTGGCAGCCAAATTAAATCATCATTTTCTGGGCATGTAATAACACAAAGATAAAACTATAGTTCTTCAGGTTTTGTGGCAACATATTGAAGGTATGTCCTGCAATCTCACTAAAAGGATGTTACCTCCCTATCAACGTGATCAGCAGAGTTCTTAGTGCCTTTCTTCCCTTTGCCAGATGTTCTTAGGTTGAGATCAGGACCAAAAGCTCTATTGAGAAGCTGAAGAACAAACTTACCTCTGTTCTCATTTCATTTCCTCTGTTCCCACTTTCCTGATTTCTCCTTTGTCCTTGGTTTCTAACGTCATCATAATGATGTTAGAAACTTGTGACTTTTCGTATTTTTTATATAAATCCTTAAAGGTTTCTTTCACAAATCCCAGAAACAGAAATTCTTTTCAGCCAATAGCGCTACCATCCATAAACAACAGTTAGAAAGAATTACTCAGATAAAGCTCTCCTTCAGGCCTATGGCTAGGTTTTTTTTATATTTGTATGTGTTTCTGTTCACATGATCTTAGCACTCAAACTCACTTTTTCTTAGGATAAAAACAGTGCAAAATACTTTCTTGAACTTTTATTATTCAAGGTTTGATTACATTAGCTATTGAACACAGAAAATTCAGAGGAAGGTGAGCCCAAAACTCACTGAAGACTTATGAGATGTTTCTATTGATGTCAAATCACCTTTATGTGAAGCTCTACAACCCGGCCTTCTTCCTGTTCAAATACAATGTCTAAAATTATTTGAATCTGTGCCTTTGTTCGGGATAGACACTAAGCTCTTGTCTTGAAACAAACTTGTGGGATTTCATGGACATGATTTCTTTATTCCACAGCTTTGTATGCCTGTTATTTTCCTTTGAAATTCTGCCAACAAAATCCAATGCTTTGTCCACGCTTTCTAACTATCTTAAGAGATAAAAATAAACAATTTAATTTAGCTTACACTGAGACCATAAGCTGGCAGCATCTTCCACAAAGGTGGGAGGCTAGAAGGTCCTTTTTAGTGTCTATTCATTAAATACACTCTTTTTGCACAATTAAGTGTGTAAGAATCCACGTGTGAATTACTATTAGCAGCTTTTAAGTCCAAATTAGAAAGCCCACCCTCTTCTACTAGCCATTAGTCATGCACATATCACAAGAAAAGTGAAATTATTTGAAAGACTAGTAAATATCAAATACTTTCCAGATATTTTAACACTAATCAAAGCATGCACAGCTAAATCCAAAAACATTGTTGCATCATGTCTTTTTTGCTGCCATGATCAACTCCACTACAACCACACCTCCTTTCATTCAGTTATTAAAATCACCCAAGACCAACACCACCAGAAAAACTTAGGAAAATAAAAGGGCAGGTAAAGAATACCAGCAGGTTCACTAAAGGGAAAAGGAGTTCTACCATCAAAGACTCTTCACAGAAGAAGCTGTATTATTAGCCACCGATCATACATTCAGGGATGAACTTGTAGCATTTGTTCCTTTTGTGACTATAAATGACACAGTATCACATGAGAAAAAATTCTCACAGGACCAGGTCCCAAAATATTTAAGACTTAAAAATACCCAACCAACCACAACAAAAAAATAAGCCACTAATTTGAAAAAAAAAACTCGCTACTTTCTAAGACTTCCTAAAAGAGCAGAGATCACTACTGCAGCAAATAGTTTTACATTCTTCCAGCATCGCTGTCTAGTTAGTAAACAAGCTAGCAGTTTCCTTTTCTATCTGATGACAAGAAATAGGCCCATGCAGGCCACATTGCCATATTCTTACCCTACGGTGATAAAACCCAATCACTCTGTACAACTAAAACCACAGGTATCCAAATTGTATCATGTTGCTCCAGGACAGAACCAGCCTACCACACCTTCACCAGCAGAGTGTAGTAGCCTGCAAGAAGCAAGAAAATACTTCATCTTTGAGATTTACTTTCCCATTCAGTCTAAAAAAAAAAGAAAAGTAACCAAACACAAAAAAAGATAAAGTACTCTAGACTATTTTACATGGGCCCCAAGCAACTCTATGAGCAAAGAGTCTCTAGAGAGATTAGGATGCTTATAATAATTGTGTTTAACATTTCAATATTTTATAAATAAGCCATGGGACAACTGAATCATCTTGTGAAATTACAGTGGTTAGGATACATTCCCAAAAGTATAAACATTTGAGTATGGCAAGTTTTTTACTTGTATTGCCTCAGGCACCAATAGGTTTATCCTTTCCATGGCTAAAGTTGGGATTCCTCAAGATCATGGAAAGCTCATGATGCCCTTCAATAAACAAAAACCAACCTGCTTTTACAAAGTAACTTGTCTAATGCAGAAAATGTCTGCATATTATTTTTTGAAGACATATGGAGTAAGATTGGTCTTTCATACTGATTGAAATGGGGAGAAAAGCTAGTTTAGCAAGGTAGGATTGCTGAGCACAAATCTATATTCACCTACAGGTTCGATTCACCTTGCAGACACAAATCCATCAGGTGGTACAGACCTCCAACAAGGAACAGAATACTAACCAAGAGAAAAGAGAAAAACAGTATTAAACAAACAAGATGGCACATACTTTCTCTGGGATTAGAAGAAAGTAGCATCATCCAGCCAGAGTAATAAAAAAAAACAGAGAACAGCAGAAAAAAACCACAAAGTTTATTATTACCTACAATTTATAGTCTGTAAGTGTCACAGTGAGGAAAACTGAGTTAAATAAACAAAGACAAGATATACAGCAGACGGAGGACTCAGGAGAGACACAATTTTGTCTTCAACACCAGTTAATGAGTCACTGGTAGTGAATGGAGACTGGTAGTGAATGGAGACTGGTAGTGAATGTGATCTTTTCACTGAAAATGATGAATAAAGCTTTCATTTTTGATATTCCATTTTTGAAGGAAACAAAACAGTTAATGGTCAATCAGACTGATTTATGTGATTCCAGAATGGAGTGGAAATCAGCATTATGCAGGTTCTTAGTTGACCAGATGAATAACCCTGAGTAAGTAATATGATCTGTGCATTTATCAGTAAAGAAAATAGTTTATTGCAAGCTCTTTCAAGCAGAAGTAATCCCCTATGAGAGCTCTGTAGAGCTCCTAACACAGCACTCTCAGATGGGCTTGGCAGACCACACTGTAGTTCAGTTCAGCAGTATAAATAAAGATAGAACATGTGGCAACGGGCTATGAGACCAAGAGTTTCAAATCCCTCAAGCAACAAGAGCTCACAACCATAGAACTTTTTTCTTTTTTTTTTTTTCTTTTTTTTTTCTGTGTATCTAACTGAGGAGGTTATAGTACACCAGATGTTAAATATCCTTCCAGCCAAAGAAGCTTGAGAGATTTGTTTGTAACATTCCAAAACATAGAGAATACTGCAGGTTGCTGAAAGAATACAAGGTGATACATGTCAGCGACAGTATGCCCCTCAGAAATCTAAGTCACTAGTGGGAGTGATATTCTTGCTGTTAAACAGAAAGCAGGAAAAGAACTTCAGATCCCAGTGAGTTACTTGTTTCCAGCATAAACCTTTTCATCTGCAGTAGCAAGAAACATTCCCAATATCAAGAACTTCAGGTCGTGCTTGGGTTATTTCTGCAGCAGGTCACAGCATGAACACTTCTGTACGGTTGATTCTTCACTTTTCAGGTTAAACCAGGAAGAGTCACAAAAAGATAAGAAGTGTGCCATGTGGAATGTCAGAGTCTTCTGAAGGTCAACTGTCAGCTCAAGAAACAGGACAGAACATTGAGTTACACTATGAAATGAACAGAGCTTTTTTCACTCAAAGGGGCCAAGAATTCACTCACTGGTCTATTGTCATTTCAAAAAAGGGTCCTCTAAAGAAGAGGACAGTGTTAGAAATACTGGAAATTTAAAACAGTTAAAGCAACAAGGCAGCTCACTGTATTTATGAACATGTTAAATAATTCTCACACAAATCCCGTTTGCTTGGTCATACAAACCAGAGAAGAAAATGTGCTGGTTCTATGTTTTGTTCACTTTTTTAGGACATACAGCTTCATACCTGTCAGATTTGGTAGTAAGTACCCAACAGTGTAGATGATCTATAAAGAATAATAGCTCCCCTATGATTCACCTCCTCAAGAGGCATTTTAAGTGGAAGAAAACAAGAAATAGAAATGGAATCACAGATGGGGAACTGTATCTTTCAGAGACATTGGTCCAAGTTGATTTAGAGTCAATTATTTTGTTATGTTGAGCTTCTGGCCAGAATTCAGATCCTGAGCCAAGCATGCATATCCAACATCCTGCGTCTTGCTGATTGCTGGGAAAGAATGCAGTAACAGAAATAAAAAGACCTAATAAAATTCTGAATAGAATATAGGAGAAGTTAAAACTCTGGTAGAACTGAACTGTCTGTGGAAATCAGGACAATGGAAGAGAAATTACTAAAAACTATTGGGCACTAACACACAGATGAGGTGTCAGTGAAATAAGCTAGAACTTAGCAGTAATAACAGGAATCTGAAACAAACTACACTTCTTTCAAAAATTAAACCAATAAAAGGATGTTTTTGTTTGTTTCCCCTGCTCAACTACTGATGCAAAACCAAAAAGAATCAGAAGACTTACATGACCAATAAAAAACTGAGCAGAGTCTTAACACCAATGGTGTCCATAACTCATTACCAGTTGACTAGTATCTTACTAGCTGACACAGGAACAACTTAGTCCAAAGGTAGAGATAAGGAGTCAAGCTGAAACCTGGGCTGCAGCCAGTAATATTTGTTGCCTTCACGATGCTATCAAGCATCTCTGAACAATGACATACTGTGGAAGTACAGGTCTTTTCAGGGCATGCTTTGGCATTCTGCATGTACTTCAAAGCCACACCTCAAACTATCCACTTGGAAAGGTCTCACGCTAATCTGGTCAAAATATGTTCCTGAGATACATCAATGGTGGCAGACCTCAAGCTCGGTAAAAAGTCCTTGAAGAGAGTAACACTCGGTGTAAACTGTTTCTGACCTTCAGCCTCTGTCAACTGGTGAAAAAAGCTGAGAAGTTGGGTTTTTGTTTGTTTTTTCTTCATAGCAGGTACCTGCTCAAAATTACTCAGGAAGATGATTTTTTTGCACATAATACTGGTCATTTGTCATGTAAAATGGGAAGAAAAATGTCACTGTTGCTTGGAGCATCAGTATGTACCTCAGCAACTTACTTCTGAAACTGGGCTGTTTTCTTGGGGTTGTGGTGGTTTTTTGTTTGTGGGTTTTTTTTGTGTGTGTTTGTTTTTTTGTTTTTCTGTCAGGTACTTAGAATACAACAACATTACCTTGTAATAACTGGAGGCTACATTACTTTCTGCACTTCCCTCATGGAAACTCAATTAATTTAAATTTCAAATATAATAATATTTTCTCTTTTGGGAAAACTTTCAAAGAAATGGCACAACCAGACTGTACACAGCTAGACATTATGTCCATTTCAGGAAGCACTTCATAAAGTATTTAATTTTTGGTAAATATACTTGTAGTATAATAAGCTAATAATACTTGGTAAAGTATTTAAGTTTTTACAGATATGTACCCTGGCTTCTAAAATACTAATAAATGCCACAGTTGATATTAAAATGGAACGTTTCTTGCTTTCTATAGCTGTCCTTATCAATACGAGTGGCTTTTAACATCATAACAAATCTTGTATCATTGAGCTAAATACCTTTGTAATTACATATTCTAGTATTTTCCTTATTAAAACACATAGTTTAGGAGGATTCTGTTTACAAGGGTGCCTGAAAATAACCTCATTTTTTGTTGTTTTTGAGGAAATGAGATGCTCTTTGCTAACTTTTCATGGGACATAAGCAATTACTACCTATAGGGGTTTTTGTTCTCTAAAACTAAACAAAAATTTCTATCTTCTGATGCAGCACAGATAAATTGCTGCTGGGAGTCTATTTAAATATGATTTTAAAAAGGAACTGGGAAAGGGAAAAACTGGGATGCCACAGCAGATTGCACTGTTACTGTACTTATAAGATGATCTTATCCTCACTTCAATTTAGTCATTAAATGGATCATGCTTGAGGTGGGGCAGCAAGGTCTGATTCAGGACTGCATTATCTCAAGTACCACAAAGCATTTTTCTCCTTTCACAACTGGTGATGAAAACTGTTGAAATTATTTTTTTTTTCTCTACACATACACCTAGATAATGTGTCATATATCTGCATTTGCTTAATATTTCAAGGAGATGGTTACTGCAGTTTGTTATATGATGATGGTTTAATCTACAGTGAATATTTTAATAAACCTACAGTCTTAAACAGATCTGTGGGACAGACATATGAGTATTTAATCACAAAACCCAACAAATCTTTCTATCTTAGCCTAATCAGAGAGAAATAAAGGCTAAGACATAAGCAAGTATGTTACATATATTAACAGCATTGCTAAAATAGAAAGATAAGCTGTAACACACAGCCTCCAATTGCATCAGATATAGAAAAAGACTTCAAAGGTAAGCATAGAAATAAATGAAAAATTATTCCAAAAAGGACATGACTAATAAATTAACACTGCACTTATTTTTTTCATGAGTTTATATTTTTTTAAACTATATTTTAATAGCAGCTAAGAACTTGGATATTTCTAGCACTTGAGCTAAATTAACTTTCTATGGCTATAAATTAAAAATGTGAGACCAAATGTAAAACCCTTACATATTATGGCACTCAGTGAACGGTTAGGTTCATAGTATGGTCTTGGACATTTTATATTTACATATAACATTCAGACAGTAAGGTTGAGACATAAGAATAGGAAACAGATATTCAGAACACCTCAGCCAAGCCTCCAAAACCATAAGAAAGTACACAGGTTCTAAGCATACCCTCTTGTATTCCAGCTTTGACATACCTGCA
Organism: Merops nubicus; assembly: GCF_000691845.1. NCBI lineage: Eukaryota > Metazoa > Chordata > Aves > Coraciiformes > Meropidae > Merops > Merops nubicus. The sequence continues at coordinate 9,323 of NW_008610281.1, read as the reverse complement.
CTGCTCTGAAGACACACTACGCATGAAAGTGCCTGACAGTAAGTTTAAGATGAAGGGAGGGAGAGATAAACAATCAAGTGAAACTGTTCAGCATGGAATGTTCTGGACCAGTAGCATCTGTTTCTGCTTCAGTTGCCCTCTACGGTTTTCTCTGAGTTACTACAGTCATACAATTCATCTCTGATCACGTTTTAGAGAAGAGGAAATAAGGAAACCATACATAAGGAGAGAACAGAAGTGCAGAATGAAGAAGCATAGCTAGAAAGAAATTTCTATCTTAAAAAAAACACTACTTACTCCCCTCCTAGCAAAACAGACTTTAAAAAACTACTTAATGTAAACTTATGATGTAACTACTTATTTTGTGAGAAAAAATAAAAGTAGTTATTAACAGAATTCATCAACTTTGGGATCTGATGCTTAGTTTTCTGAAACACTCACTTGAAAGTGTGCTTAAGTTGACCTAAACCAGACATCATCAGATGGCCTGTGAGTCACCATGTGTAACATGATAGGACAGCGTGTTGGTAGATATATTTCAAACATAAAAAGAAAACAAAAACCCACCATATATCATTGTTACACAATGCTGGTAAACAGCCTGAAGAGAGAGCTAAAACTAGAACAGACTGTGAAACCAGTACCTTCTCATAACACAAGCTGCTCAGCTCTCTGTTACACTGCTTCTACAGGTAAATTAAATATTCACAGCATAGTGATAAGTTGCAGGAACACTGAAATATTTGTAAATAATCGCTGAAACAGAAATTTGATGGTAAAGTGAGGAGGCAAGGAGACAATAATTCAGCTGGACTCAGTTAGAAGCAGTCAGGCACAGGTGATCAAGCAGTAAGATGATGTTTCTCAGAGCATTGTCCTGAAGAAACTGACTGTTCATGAATTGGATGGGAGTCCAATTTTCTGGGTAAAAAATTGGCTGGGTGGCCAGGCCCAGAGAGTGGTGGGAGTTAAATCCAGTTGGCAGATGGTCACAAGTAGTATTCCCCTGGGGCCTGTTCTCTTTAATATCTTCATCAAGGATGAGGGGATCAAGGGCACACTCAGTAAGTTTGAAGATGAAGTTAACATCAAATTAGATGGGTGTGTTGATCTCTCTGAAGATAGGGAGGCTCTATAGAGGGATCGGGACAGGCTTGTTCAATGGGCCAAGGCCAGTGGTGTGAGGTTCAACAAGGCCAAGTGCTAGGTTCTGCACTTCAGTCATAGCAACCTTCAGCAATGATATAGGCTTTGGGAAGAGTGGCTGGAAAGCTGCCCAGCAGAAAGGGCCTGGGGGCGCTGGTCAATAGCTGGCTGCATATGAGCCAGCAGTGTGCCCAGGTGGCCAGGGAGGCCAACGGCATACTGACCTGTATCAGAAATAGTGTAGCCCGCAGGACTAGTGAAGTGATTGTGGTCAGCAGCCGTGAGGCCACACCTTAAGTACTGTTTTGTGCACCTCAATAAGAGAACGACATTGAGGTGTTGGAGCAGATCCAGAGAACTAGGGCTGTTAAGTCTGAAGAAAAGGCAGCTCAGGAGAGACCTCTCACTCTCTACAACTGCCTGAAAGGTAGAGGTGGGGTTCAGTCTCCTTTTCCAAGTGACAAGCAATAGAACAAGAAGAAATGGCCTTAAGTTTCACCAGGTGAGGTTAAGGTTGGATATTAGGAAAAATTTCTTCACTGAAAGGGTTGTCTAGCCCTGGAACAGGCTGCCCAGGACAATGGTGGAGTCATCATCCCCGGAAGTATCTAAAAGATGTGTAGACATGACTCGCAGGGACATGTTCTAGTGGTGAGTTGGCAGTGATGTGTTAAGGGTTGGACTTAATCATCTTGAAAGTCTCTTCCAAACAAAACGATTCTACAGTATGTTGTCTTTCTCTTGCATACAATCTATATTGTAACACTTTCACCTGATAAACTTGCTCTAATGAGTTTGGTTACATTGTTGATTCTCTTGCTGATTGAAAACAAACATCCACTCACTTCGACCTCGTCAAATTATTCCAGGACAATTGAGACCCTGAAGACAAGAAACAAGACTAGAATGTGGAGCATTCCTAGAGATGCAATATGTGTTAACTTCATTGATAGCTGATAACCGTAAGACTTCATGAGCTGAAGGAGCTTATTCAGGAGAATACCAGCCTGCATCAAAACTCCTGTTCTTGTACAGACACATATTAAAGAAAAATTATGCAAAGAAACTCTCACATGATCTGTGATGCTTTCCCTGCTGACAGGCTGGCATATTTTATTCTCAAACAGGGACTACTTTATTCAGTGCTAACCCTTCTGTATCACAAAGAAGCATGGAAAGGCTGCAAGAGAGTCAAGGCAATCTGTTCTTCTCCATTTGTATTCTAAACTAAGTTTTGTAGCCTAAGAATAAACCAAGGAAAAATGACAATAACTTGCCAGATAAATTTACTGCTCATTAGCTGGAGTTTTTATAGACTCTTATAAGTTATTCCCTAAAGAATACAGGCTCACATACACAGCCCAAAATATCTGCAGTTTCAGCCTCACAAAACACAAAGAAATCACCTAGTCATATTCAGAATGAACAAATGCCCTTGCCATACAGTGCTATACTGAAAAAGAACAGGATACTATAAAAATAAATTATGTGACTACTAACACTCATTAAATCTAAACCTAGTTTCTCACAATGGCCCATGCCACACACAGAAGGTCCCAGTACAGCAGGGTGAGCAGAGCTGCCTGCAGTCAACACCAGAAACCTGGCAAAAGGCAAAGACTGAAATCACCCAGGTCATCAACTGCACTTCACTGATGGCTGAGGAGAGGCTACATGTGCAGTATGCTGTCTGCGCTTCCTCCCTGAAAGGAACCTTCCTCAAAAAAACTAAGGAAAACTTATGTATTTCACTTAAAAAAAAAAACAAAAAAACCAAAACAAAACAAAAAAAAAACCCACAGTACAATCCAGTCAGATGAGGAGAAAAGGTTTGGCTGAACACTCCTCTAGTCAAAACCTCTGCAGTTAAAATAATGATACAGATGAGTATAGAAAATTAAAATGTGTTTTCTTTCTCTGCTGAAGGATTTACTATTATATCTCTTATCAGGAAAAGAAAATAATGAGTACCCAGTTATAGGCTGTCACTGGTTGGGGACAATTGTACTGCAATCATCTCACTGCACAACAGAGAAATTTAAGACACATGAACTACAGGAAGGGAAAACAATCAGGACATTTATCTGTATGTATGAACATCTCTGCCTCCATTAAAAATTATTTTTTAATAAAGCAACTATTGGAAGACAAATAGTGTCCCAACTGTTCCTTTTCAGATGAGAGACAATCCCTTTGCTTTGAGACTCTCACTCCTGGCTACTGTCACAATCCCTCCTGATTGTACTTGGTAGGTAGGTCTTTGATCTTGCCTTCAAAATGCAGGTTTCTCTCCTCACTTATTTCATTTCCCAATTAAATTGGATTTTCTGATTAATATCAATATATTTGAAGGGAATGAACAACAAAAAAAATCCTGTCTCAAGCTCATTTTTACATAACTATGTTACTTGATTCTTGAAATAGAACTCTGATTTTTTTTCAGTCTGCACTGTACGTGGCAAACATGAACTCAAAAAAGTCAAACCAAAAAGTCAAAATAGTCAAGTAGCCACATACCATTTTTCCCCACAAATACGAAAAAGTCTCTCACATAAATTTCAGCAATATGGAGATAACCTGGCAGTGTTTGAGCAATAATGCACTGTATTTAGAGGCAAGTCTTGAACAATGAGATCCCAGAGATACTGTTATTATCTTTATTTTCCAATAACTTAGCTCCACTATTCATCTACTGCAAGTGGACGATTTTCATTAATTCATTTGCATCACAAATCTAAATCTTTTATTTGGTACAGTTCTAATATTTCCTAACACAAAACAAAACAAATTTGCCAAGTGTTTTGAATTACAAGAGCAATATATTCAGTCTACAAATTTCAGATGAGGATAGTTTTCAATAAACTGAGATAGGCATTTTGAAAATCTCTTCTTAAAGGATTTGTACATTTAAAAACACTTCACAGTCAAATCTAATGGCTTTTGTTTGCCAGCAATAGTAGTAACACAATTTTATGCTGCATAAGGTGCTGTATTTGCAAGTGCTTCAAGGATATACTTTATACTCTGACAGTTACCCTTTGATAGGACCTTCTCCAACAGAAAAAAGTATTTGGTAACCACCATAACCATCCTAAGTGAATTATTCAACAGTACTTAATTCTGTTTTCTAAACAAGAGGGAAACAGCATAACCTTGCATAAACTAGCACATAAAGGCAAATAATGAGCTCACGGAACATTGAAGATCTGAGCTGCAGAGTATTAAAGAAAGAATACACACAAGCCTTTGTTCTTCTGTGTTTTCATCAAGAAGATGAAAAATCATCAGTTTCCCAGCATTCACTGGAGAAGCAAACCCCTCCATATGTCAACCTCTTCCACAAGGGAGTTGCATTTTACTACCCAAAGACTCCAAGCTGCCTTTTCTCCCCTGACTTGTCTTATCTCAAGTCCTGAATTCTTATGTTAGGTTCCGAGAAAAAAACTTTAAAACCTGATGTCTCAGCCCTGCATCCAATAATAAAAACAGTCTGAAAACTCCCGGATTTCAAAGGAAGCATCACCATTGTCTTATAGCCATCCCAAACAAAACCTGTTAACACTGAGCTCCCACCTCTGCACAGAAGATTATTTGTTACAGCACTGAGATTGCTGTGACAGAAGTGACTGACACTTCCATTACAACATTTTTGCCAACCTACACGACAGCAAAGTCACTGCTTAGAATACAGACCCAAAAGCTGTGAGTACTCAAATAAGTTGTGTGCATTGTCACAAGTCAGGCAATGAGAAAGGGTGAAGTCTGAGCTTGCAACGAAACAAGACAAGGAGGGCAAGGAAAGGAGCTCACCCCTCTGAATTCATGGCTCATTCATCTTCCAGATTTTGTTGGTGAAAACAGCCCCTCAGCACCAGGAGAAAGGAAGACCTGCAGATAGCACCCTTCAAAGCTAGGCTCTGCAGCAAAACTCACAGGCAAGAGGATAGAAAACAAGAGCTGAGCAAGCGAACATTGCTGGGCTGTGACACACAGATATGATATCCATCCATTTTTTGTTACATTAGAAATTTTCAGAAAATTCCAATACATGCAGTTGTTTCCATCAAACTTACCTTGCAGCTATTGCATCTTAAATATTGTGGTACTAACAACCTGAGAGTGAAAATGATTACCAGCTCACTGAAACCAGTATCATCGATTTTCCCTGTCTAAACAAAATGCAATGTAAAAAAGGTAATCAAACAAACAACCTTAACTGTGAAAACAAAATTGGATTTTTAAAATACTGTCATTTTTATTAATCTGAAGTGATATTACTTAGCTGAAATTTGCCCTTTCACTTACAATAAATGTGTTTTTTTTTTTTTTTTTCCAAGTTACCGTTCACTATTTAACTGAACAAAAAGTAATTAAAAAAAAAAAAATAATCTGCTGTATTTCAAGGAAAAGCTATTTTTTACCATGAAGTCATAAAGTCCCATGAAAGGAGTTTACAATGGGAACACTGATATCCCGTTAACTGCACCAGCACCAACTAAGGTAAATGTAACAGCAAAGAAATTTCAAAGATAAGTATCAAAGTGTTTTATCAAGGTTGTTCATCCTATTATGATCTCCACTTCTACAAGCCTTTTAATGTAGAAAGTCACCTGCTGGACAGAAAGCTGTTGGTATGAATCTGTGTATTAAAGCATTTTTCAGTTACAGCCTGTGCCTGAAATGTCAATAGGATTTCTTCTGCGGAGTTTCTCTTTAATTAATTTTGGCTTAAATGATGGTTCTAAAGTAGGTTGAGCTTGTTAATTTTTTTTTTTTCTTTTTGTAACATACAAAATTGTATTAAGTGTAATAATAAAAGTCATATTCAGACAGAATAGGTTCTCAAAAATACAGTCAAAGCAAAACCATTGAAATATCATATTTTACCATACACTGCTGAGGCTCAAATCAGAATTCAGTTCTCAAGTTCAATATTGTTGTTGGCTTGACTGTGAAAACACTGAGAACAAGCTAAATAAAGCCAAGGGTATTTATCTCTGAGCAGACATACATTTTCAAACATGCAAACATTTTCAAGAAGAAAGTAGAAAAATATTTTAATGCACTGACAAACTGAAATAATAATTTTGAGAATTCAAAATTCAAATTTATAAATTGAGAACGTAACTGTTTTCTCTCTCTAATTCCCTTTGAGTTTGCTGATACGTAGCCAACTCTCACAAGAGTTAATAGTACCTATAAGATCCCACTGGGCTTGTTTTTATGGAGACATGAACATATTAACTGAAAAACAGAAGAACATACTGCAGGTTTCATTTCATTGAGGTACAGACCAGCTACCAAAATATTTCTGAGAATGACTGCACGTTTCTTATTCCTAAAATAGAAGCAAAATATTCCAGCAGATACCATTAACATCAAACAAATAGCATCATCTGTTTATGTATTTAGCAAGACTCACTTGTTTCTCAGCATAAGGCAATCGTATCTGGAGAAATACACATATAAAATAAACTTATCTCTTCACTCAGTGCTCCTGACGGATGCATTGTGTGATTTAATTGGCCATGTCTTCTATCACAGTGAGAGAAGTTTTCCAAATATATTAGCTAAAGGATTTAGGCAACAGCTGAGACTGAAAAGGCCCAAGGAAGAGCAAAGTACCTTTGGAAAGAAATAACTAGGCTTCTTAGGCATTGTTAAATGGATGGGACAAACATTTGTGCTTACTACAAATCCTTCTAGTTAAACCTATTTAGGAGTGAAGACTTTGTAAAACTTATCTTGCAAAATATAAAACATTTTCCTGAAAGCTCTTCACCCCAATGATTTTCTTATGCAAAGGTGGAGTTCTTTTACTCATATAAATCAACTGTTTATAAATTCAGAAGCCTATAAAAGCGTCAACACACCTAAGCCTGGACAATGTCAACAGCATACATGGGACTAAAAGAGTGAAAGACTTTTTGTTTAAATGAGGAGACAATTTTTAGTCAACAATAATAATCGCAAAATCCTAGATACTAAGTTGAACATTTTTCTATCAAAACTGTTACTAAGAAGTGCAGTTTCAGTATGCTATGCAAAGGAATCGTTTGACCAACATTTTTCCTATGGGAAAAATTAACATTATATATTCATTTGAAGCAGAATTATCCCAGCTCGCAATATTGCAAAATATTCTTTTTTTGAGTCAATGCAGCATTCTGCTTAAGCTATCAACAGAGCTCAAGTGTTCCACAGAAGCTCTCAGCTCATATCCATTGGCATTTGCATCATTTGTATGATGCCAAAGAGTGTTGTGACTTCTGAGAGGCCAGTGCATGCTTCCCAGATATTTAAGGGTTCCTTAGATGCTCTGGTTCTCATGGTTGTTTTTAAATCTGGTTTAAACATCTTTGAACACAAAGCAGCAAGGAGTCTTGTGGGACTTGGCAAGAAGCATGTCCAGGTGTTATCACATCAAGTGGCTCGTGACTGACAGAAATTTTGGGATGTGAGTATACAGTTACAGGCAGAATGCCCAAACCATTGTAAATCCAAAACAAAGGCCAAATTTTCCCAAACTCTACCTCTGTGTACCATTATCTATTTTAAAAACATCTCATTCTCCAAAGAACTTGTATTCCATGTCCATGGAGTATTCTGTGTAACATCTGATCCCTTCCAAGGACACAGTAATACATAGTGAAGAAGGCTTTAACTAAAATTTCCCCTTAGCAATGAACCAGTCAAGCACAAACTGCAGAATTCTTGGCTTTCCCAGATTTTTGCTAGGAGGGAGACTTGCCAGCCATGTCAAATTCAGACCAAATTAGGAAGGTGAGTCTTTAGGTTAAGAGTGCATCCTGTATTTCTGAAATATGTTTCTTCCTCATTCTGGACCAAAAACCTTTGCAGAATTTGCCAACACATTCTACCACAGGGACTATTTCAAAATTCCACGGAATTTATTTTCTCCTCCTTCTGTGTTAGCTGCCTTATTTCTTTCTTATCCTATTTTCCTCCATTGCCTGTGAGTCTTTTTGACAAAACAAAACAAAACAAAAAAAAAAAAAAAAAAAGGAATCCTGTAAACTGAGAGACCTGACATGCATCCACAAACTTGTATCATTTACCATAAAGAAACAGAACATTTATTATAGATCACAAAAGCAAAGAACAAAAACTAAGATCCTTAAAATAATCAATTGGTCCTGAAATTGAGCAGCAAATAGAGTGAAACAGGTTACTTGCCACCCCAAGAGTCACTAGCAGCATATACATTGCAAAATCAGTTAAATTGGTTCTTCATAGGAAAGGAAAAAAAGGTGCATGTAAAGGGGTAAATTTCAGTTCCTGATCAAGAACTGATATGTGTTGTTATCGACACCTGATCTCTGGGATAGTTGCCACCCAATTTCTACCGTTGGGGACCATTACAGACACTGGCTTCAATGTGAAGGATGTTGTAAATGGCGTTTATTGCGCAGCTGCAATTGCTTATATACCACAAGTCACGCCCACAAGGCCCCTCATGGGTGGTCTAAGCTTTCCATTACATTGCGAGATCTTCCACATGCCAATCCCTGCCTAGGGCGGGCTCTGCTCACCACAACATCTTCCCCTCTCCATGACAGAAAATCGGTATTCTATCTATAGTATAAGTAAGTCTTAACAAGTATAAAATAACAGCAATAAAAGATTCAAGAGGTATAATAAATTTAAGGCATAGGTGAATTTACAGGTACAGTTCACCTGAGTTCTTTCTTCTTGAAGGGTGTTCTGTCGAGTCAAGATGCTGTTGTTGTAGTATATTGATTCTTCTGTGGATGGAAGCTTGAACTCTTCCATTGAGTCAGGTCTATAGTTCTCAGTTCCAGTGAATGATGCTATGGTTAGTGTTCATTTCTTCTTAGAGGTGACCTGCAATGACAACTTGATAAAGATGTTAGTTTCCTGTGGGTTTAAATCTTTGATTACTTTTAATAGCATCCACTAAGTTTGAGTTAAGTTTGGTCTTTGACATCTGTCCCTGCATCCACTGCACGTGGCCTGATTTGCCGGTCAGGCCGTATACAATGAGTAGGGACTCATCTTACGTCTTCGTTCTTGATGACGGCGGCGTACCCTCGGCCTAAACAACGCAGGGCCCAACCCCTCTCTCAGTTAAGGCACCCTGGAAAACGCACTTGTACTGGAGGATCAATAGGGGAATCAGTTAATGCAAAATGTTT
>NW_008610280.1:39029-92301 GCF_000691845.1 Merops nubicus | reverse complement strand
TGGCACAGCCGCGGCGGCTCCAAATAGAGTCCATAAAACAGCATCTGGAAAAATTTCATTGCTCTCAACGAGTCCAAACCCTCGGAGTCTTATTTCTTCTTTTCAGTAGCAGCAGCTATCTCCTCGTCGTGACCCAAGCTAGGAAAAGCTTTTCAGAGCTAAACATTTTCCTGACTAATTTGAAGTCAGCACGAGACGCACGCAAGCCTTGAAACAAAGAAAATCTCCAGGTATCATCTCTGCCTCCCACTCTAGGATGTCAAGATCTTACTTTAAACAAAGTAGACTTGACACCAATTAAGCGAGCAAACAGCTGAGGAAAATTAGCATTGTTCCGAATTTTGTAATCTGTCTCAAGTAGAGTGGAAAACTTCTAAGAGTTTTGGTTTGGTCTGGAAGACTACAGAACATCCACGTTTTCCAGGTTATCCTGGTGGGTCATGGATAAGCCAGGGATGGTACAATATGATGGACAATAAATAAAATGCTGGACAATAGATAAAGTGCTGAAACCTGAACACCTGGCATTGAAGTTCCAGATACAGTTCCTAAAAAAGAATACATTACTGTTGCTATTGACAACACTCCAACAGGGGAATAATAAACGTCAATAGAACTAGCCAATAATTTCTATCAGAAAGTGCTGATTTGAGGAGATAAAAATGCTAATTAGATGTATTGGTTGCTCAATATTTTAATGAAAAAATATTGAAGCATCATGTTCTGGCAGAGGCAAAATATTTTATATCAAGGCCATCAAAATGCTTATTTTAAATAGGGCTATATATTATAAAAGATTAAGAAAAAGGAGAGAAGACTACTTCAGCAATATTTAAATAATTGACTGAAAAAATCTTCTTAGTAATTTTCTATGTTCTAAAACTTGTGTGACTGTACTGCCATTTCCTTGTAGTGAGAACAAGAAACATATTCCAAGTTTTTAAATATTTTCATCTGTCTGTGGAAAATCCAGATTCTATATGGCCAAAACTGGAGAAGTGGGAATGGTAATTACAGTGTTAACATGATGAGCTGGGAACATAATTACATAAAGCAGAAAGACTGAAGGGAAGACTGCAAGAAATTAAAATGTTGGGTCAGAGGGAGAAATAACTGAACTAGCAAAGGAGGGAAGAAGGAACAAAATTATCATTAAAAGGCCATGGACATTACTATTGTCTTATGTGGTAACTCAGATCCATTAATGCATTATAGGGGGTGAATTTAGATTAGATTTACCCAGACACATTTTTTATTATTATTATTTATTTATTTTTTAAACAGGCTTATCTTGCACAGCAGCAATCAGTTGCATTTTTGATATGTATATGTATCTATATGTGTTCCACAGAAGGGTAGGGGTTGGAAGGGACTTCTAAGGATCATCTAGCTCAGCCCTCCTCCTAAAGCACATTCACCTAGATAGAGTAGGTTGTACAGCAATGTGTCCAGACAGGTTTTGAAAGTCTCCAGAGAAGAAGAAGGAGGCTTCACAACCTCTCTGGACAGCCTGTTCCAGTGCTCTGCCACTCTCAAAGTAATGAAGTTTTTCCTCATGTTCAGATGGAACTTCCTGTGTTCCTGTATGTGCACGTTGCTCCTTGTCCTCTCACTGGACCCCACTGAAAAAAGACTGGCTCCATCCTGTTGACATCCACCCTTTAGATACTTATAAACATTGATAAGACCCCCTCTCAGTGTTCTCCAGGCTAAACAACCCAAGATGTCTCAACATTTCCTTATCAGAGAGATGCTCCAGTCCCCTAATCAACCTTGTAGTCCTTTGTTGGACTCTCCAGTAGTCTATCTCTCTTGAACTGGGGAGCCCAGAACACAAGACTCCAGATGCAGCCTCCCTAGGGCAGGGCAGAGGTGGAGGAAAAGTTCCCTCGACCTGCTGGCCACACTCCTCTTTTGATGCACCGCAGTAGACCGTTGGCCTTCTTGGCCAGAGGGGCACACTGCTGTCTCATGGTTAACTTATTCTCCACCAGGACTCCCATGTCCTTCTCCATGGAGCTGCTTTCCAGCAGGTCAGTCCCTAACCTGCACTGGTACCTGGTTTTATTCTACCCCAGGTACTGGACTCTACACTTGCCTTTGTTGAATTTCATTAGATTCCTATCTGCCCAACTCTCCAGCCTGTCCAGATCTACTCCTCCCAGTTTTGTATCATCAGCAAACTTGCTGAGTGTCCACTCTATCTCTTCATCCAAGTCAGTGACAAATATACTGCAAAAGGCCTATGGTATGTGTGTGTGTATTTTTGCTAGGTGTATGGAGTAACAGACCAGGAGGGGAGGTGGGCCTTGAAGGTTTCATATCCAGCTATCCATGTATATGGACATATCCCCTAGAATCTGCACAGTACCCCTTGCCATAGCACTCACTGACCATCTAGAGCATCCCCAACACAGTGAACAAAAATCTAGGGAACAGGCTTTTAGTCATGTGCAAAAAAATACCAAATTAGCTGCAACAGGAAAATTACCCAGAACATCAACTTCAACTTGATGTGCCAGATCATTGTGGCTGCTGTGCTTGTCATTTACTTTAGCAACTATGAAGAATGAGCAACAGCTGGACATGGCTTCATAGAAGAAACTGATGTTGCTCATCCTGCTGTCAGCAATTAAATAAGATTCATTAGTAGATCACACCATAGGAAGTGATTTTTGTTACGAAGTGTGCAGATGCGCCTGTGTGAAGGGGGTTCTATGAAGATAAATGGAACTAGTGGATGTTTGATTTGTTTTGGGTAAGATAGATTTTGTCCTGTATTGAGATAAATTGTGACATTTTGGAAGCAACATGAAGACAACTGTCTGAAGATAAAGTTAAGAAGTAACCTGGGAGTTTAAGGCAGTGACATGTTTGACAAAGGATGATCCACTGCTGCCAACTGGAACAGTGCCTGTTACTCAGATTCTCTGACTTGAGGCAGGTGCAGTTAGTAGCAAGCTGGTCTCTCTAGCTCTTCCACCCACATAGAATCACAGAATCATAGATATCTCAAGTTGGAAAGGACCCGGAAGTGTCACCGAGTCCAACTCCCTGCTCCTCACATGACTACCTAAAACTAAACTATATGACTAAGAGCATCATCCAGACACTCCTTGAACTCTGACAGGCTTGGTGCCGTGAGCACTTTCCTGGTAAGGTTGTTCCAGTAACCATCCAACCTCTCAGGAAAGAACCTTTTCTAATGTCCAGTGTAAACTTCCCTTGATGAAACCTCATTCCATTTCCTCATGTCCTATTGCTGGTCACTGGAGAGAGGACAACACCTCCTGCTCATCCCTTCTCCTTGAGGTAGTTGTAGACTGTGATGAGGTCACCCCTCAACCTTCTGTTCTCCAAGCTGAACAAAGTGACCTCAGCCACTCCTCCTAAGTCTTGCCCTTGGGGCCTCTCACCATCTTGATTACCCTCTTCTGTGCAGACTCTAGTAGTTTGATGTCTTTCTTATATTGAGATGCCCAAAACTGCACACAGTACTTGAGGTGAAGCTGCACCAGTGCAGTGTAGAGGGGGACAATCACGTCCCTTGGCCAGGAAACTATGCTGTGCTTGATGCACCCTAGGACACAGTTGGCTGCCAGGGTACACTGTACTCATATTCACCTTGCCATCAACCCAAACCCCCAGATTTTTTTTTTTTTCTGTAGGGCTGCTCTCCAACCTCTCATCCTTCAATTTTTACGTATAATCAGGATAACCCATCCCAGGTGCAGAATGCACCATTTGCTCTTGTTAAATTTCATATGGTTGGTGACTACCCAGCTCGCTAGTCTATCCAGATCACTCTGTGAGGTTTTTCTACTCTTGAGGGAGCCCACAGCTCTTCCTAGTTTAGTATCATTGGCAAACAATGTATATTCAATTCCTGTGTCCAGATAATTTATAAAAACATTGAAGAGCACTGGCCCTAAAATTGAGCCCTGGGGAACCCTGACTAGTGACTGGCTGCTAGCCTGATGTAACCCCATTTACTATAATTCTTTGAGCCTAACCTGTCAGCCAATTGCTCACCCAGTGCGTTACGGATGTGACTAGCTGTGTGACAGATTATTCAGGAGGATACTGGGAGAGACATATCAAAAGATTTTCTAAAATTCAACAACATCACATCTACCATCTTCCCTTGGTCACCTAGATCGCTTACCTTGTCATAAAATGAAATTAATTTAGCTAAGCAGGTCTTCTGCCTTGTGAACCCATGCTACCCCCTGTCAATGACTGTGTTGTATCTCAAGTGTTTTCCAGTAGTTCCCAGAATAGCCTTCTCTATAGTTTTACCAGGCACTGAAGTGAGACTGACAGGCCTGTAATTACCATGGTCTATCTTTCTTGAAAACTGGGACAACAGTTGGCAGCTTCCAGTCAACTGGGACCTCTACAGACTCCTAAGACCATTGAAAAATAATGGAGAGAGGTCCCATGATTACACCAGCCACTTTTTTCAGTACCCTGGGATTAATCTCATTGATCCCCATAGATTTATGTGCATCCAGATGGAGCATCAAGTCTTGAAGAATTTCAGAGGCAGCTAGGATTTCATCATGCCCCCAGTTATGGTCCTTCAACACTGGGCTCTGGAGGCTCCAGGGCCCATCATCAGTGTTGAAGACAAAGGCAAAGGTGGCATTCATATCCTGTGGGGAGTTCTTAACACTCAATTAATCTTGAGGTATTTGCTTATGTCTGCTTTGTCTTTCCTACATTAGCCTTCTAAAAGATAGGTAGGTATTCTATGCTACTCATCCAGCTTCTCTCTGTGGCAAGAGAGGCACCTGAAGAGTCAAATCAGAGCATCTACGGTGGGTGTCTTGAATTCCTCAGGAGAAGCCCATCTCCGTTAGCCACATGGAAGCACTGGAAACTAGTCTCCAGTTGCCACTGGCACCTGTGAGAACTCTTACCTGTGCTTTCATGACATTATTTCTATGACAGAAACCATTAGACAACAAATTTTAAATGCAAAGGGCATATAAATAAAATTTATATGCAGATGGCTGGGACATCTCAGATGGGAACTCTCAGGGATATCCAGTCCAATTGCCCTCCAAACAGTAACTACTTCAAATGCCCTTCAGTAAGCACCCCTGTGTGAACTCCTCATCTCTGGGAATCCCCTGACATTAATGATGCCATCTCAGAGCCGCTTCTTTCTCCAAGACTTCCCATGTCCCTAAGTTAACCTCCTCCTAAACTGCTAAGCCCACAGTGGATCCAGAAAATTAATCCCTCCTTTCCATTTTAAATCCTATGCTAGCTGCTGATCCTTAGTTATCTCTTACTTTTAAAGTATTTTCTGTTGTATCTTGTTACCAAAGCCTTGTCTCATGCAAAGTTGCCTTGCCCAAGGCAAGCACAAAGGACACTACAGTGTCAGCTTTCAGTTGAAGTCTTCCTTACACACCATCACTCCAAGTGCACTCATTCCTACCCAAGGATACAGGGACTGAAGCACCCTCCCTCAAGCCCTGTGTATCTTCTGTCCTTGGTTCTTACTGCACCGTACCACTGACGGCAATGTCACCAGTTATTCTGGTTCTGAAGAAGAACATTAAAGCACTTGTATGAATAATTGCAGCAAGCAGTTTTCTTTCATCTTCCTCCCCTCTTGCTGCCTTCTTGCCCTTGGTGTCTTGTTCAGTACTCAGGTTTGTGCTTTTGGCAGCTGGCAACTCCCGAGTCCCAGTGGCTGAGAGGATGAAACCTGCAGGACTGGAAGGAAAATGTGGTGCTTCTAATTGATCCCTGAAGCAAGGTGCAGGAATCCAGAGGAGGATATTCTGGTGATTACACAGCTCAAATATTTGATACTCAGGGTAGGTTTTGGAGGATTTTTATGGTTTTATTTGTTTTAAACTATAAGCAGATAAGTCTGCAAAGTGAACTTTGGCTTTGAGGAGTGACTCTGAGCTGTAATCCCATATTCCACATTTTTGTATATTTGTGGCTTTCCTTATTGGGTTTGTACCTGCTTATAAGTGTTTTTCTGCCTTCACTGTTACATCAGAAATATGAATATTTTAAATCTGGGGCTTTTCTACTTCCTCAGCAACAAAGTTTATGAGATTCAGTCATTTATAACTTTATTTTCATTTGTTGGGCATGTAGATACAATTACAGATGCATCACAGCTAGTTTTGTTCCATACTGTAGAGATAATGGCAACCATCAGCTGGGAGATCTTTTCCTTTTTTAGATATTTCCTTGGGTAGACAGGCAGAGCTGATTTCTGAATAAATGAGCTTGCCCAGGTTTTTAATTTTGTGCTGCATTTTTATAGGTCTTTTTTTTTTTCCTTCTTGCACTCCCAGTTTTACTACATTAGCTTTGAAAGTGTTTTTCCTGATGTGAGAACAGTCAAGCTGCATGTTTCTAATGACCTTAATTTTAAAGAAAAGATGACACTGAGTCTATGACATAAAGGTGTCAAATAATTATTAAATATAGTCATAATAAGTAACATTTTACTGTCTGTGTTATTCAGCTGGAACAGAAAGTTACTTGCTGCATTGTAATTAATCAAAATACTTTGAAGTCACTCTCAGGTCTTTTAAAAGCCCCAAAAAGATCATATGTGAGTCCAAGAATTAAAAAAGCAACAAAATGTGATTGTGATCAGTCTTAGACAAGGTACTCCACAGTGACAGTGAGCACTCCTGGAAACATTTAAGATTAAATAATATTTATTCTGAAATGACAGATTGTATGTATTTCCTCTCCCTCATCCCCTCCTGCCAGTATCTCATGTTAAAAAAATATTATTTAAAAAAGTGAAAAATAATTTCTGAATTATTTAACTTTTTCCATTTAATTTTCCCTGGATTTCACACACCTTCCCACTCTCTTGGAGAGTCTGAGAGCACACTTTGCAGAATGCCCTGAACATTAAGCTGAGGCAGCAGCAAAACTATACTGGCAACAGTCTGAAGAGTTAGTGTCCCTGGAATATTAGTAATGGATTATAAATAGTTGTAATAAAAGAAAAACATTTATGAAACCTGAAAATTCATTACTTCACTTTTGATGAAACAGAAATTTTCATTTCATATTGAAAGAAGGAGAGAGGAATAAATTCAGGTTCTGAATGCCTTTTATCCCATTTGATTCAGAAACTAGAAAAAAAATTTAAATATTCTTTTTACTAAATAAATGATACTACTTAATTATTTATTACTGCAGTTTATAACTTAATGCTAAATAAAGATGCAGTGCTGTGAGTTGGGGCATCCAAAGATTTCAGTTTTTCCACGGTAATGGATTTAGAGCGCAGGGCTCGTGGTTTCCCGCTGTGAAGCCAGGAGGATGAGCTGTCAGTCTGGGCACCGCGGCGTGAGGGTTACCCCCACCTGCCCCCCTGGGGCACAGTGCAGGGGTGCAGAGCTGTGCTCCCTCCCCAGCGACACCCCTGGACACTCCTGAGAGTCCAGGTAGGGTCACAGAGCACTAAAAATCTTATCATGGGTATTTGACGTGGCAGCTGGAGGCTTTAGGCCTGTGCAGGGCCAGTTCGTTTGCCTGCCTTTGAAAGCTCTGGGCTCGTTGTCCACTGCAACAGTTCCTGAAGAGTTAAACTCTGCAACAGTGGCATAGAAATAGTAATTCCAATTAAGGCAGTCACCGGGGAGCAACTGAGGGAGAACTGAAAGCGTGGTGTTCTCATTTCCATAAGCAAATGAAAATAATTTAGATGACTTGTATCTAGATGAAGAACGCCTATGTAAAAACTAATTACCCTCCATTCTAATTATGACAAAGAGGATAAAGGACAAACCTTTTGAAAAATATCCAAGGATATTAAATGGAGTTTTATTAATAGATGAAATAAGCTGAAAATGAGAGTTGTGATATATCGTGTTTGGGCCTAGATTCAATAAAAACTCTCTCTGGCTTCCGCTTCACAGCAGGCCCATAAAGTCAATTTATTATATGAAGCCAGATGGGTCTTTTATTGAACCTAGACCTTATTCATTAAATAAAAGTAATTATCATCCAACTTAAAAGAAACAATACCCACTGCTTCATCAATCAGTCACTATTCCATACATTTAAGTGATAATGAGGAAGAAAAATATATTTTAAAATCAATAGATATACAGTTCATCAAATGTAAGAGCAGGGCCTGTTATTCAGGGGAATGAGACCTCAGATGAGACATCAGTAGGAGCTGAGGCTTCACAGCAGAAGGGTTATAGGATGAATGTATTGACATCTCACACCAACTAACCTAAGCGGGCATTTTGACACTGAGGGAGTAACGGCCACACATAGTAGGGCTTTTGTTTCATACAAATAAGAACAGCACAGTATGGAAAAAAATCGGTGGAAGACACAGGTAAGAGCAACCCAGGCCAAGGGACTGACTAGGAACATGATGTTTCAACAGGATCTGGAATGCAGTTGAAGCTGGACTGGAATCAGACAACAAAGAACTTTCCAGCAGAGCTTTGTTACACAGATCTCATACATAGGTTTTTATATGTCACCAAATGGAATCAATAAACTTAGACTACAGTGTTTTTTAATATTTGGTGTTTAAAATATTATGATATTGAACTAGATCACTGTCAGCACTATCGATCTGAGTCAATCACTTTCTTGAAAGTAGTCAGTTCAAATCCATGCTAATGACAATAATGTAATTCAATACATCAATACTTAAAAAACAGACTATAGGTCTTGAAATCCTATTCATTGTTTTCAGCTGCTGTTTCTAGTACACTGCCTTTCTCTTGCTTCCCTAGAGAAGTTTGTATTTGCGTTATATCTCTTTAGTCACATCTTGCTGTGTATTTTAAAATGCACAGAGGATAAAAACTTCCCCCCTGTTAAATCACAGCATGCTCCAGTACAGCCTTTAGTTTGAAAGCTGACCTGGAAATTGTATTTCCCTTTTGAGTTTTGTTTCTTTAGGTATTTTTTTTCCTCTGTCTTTCAGGATAATAATAATGATGATTTGTGTTGCTGCTATCCCACTGTTAGCTACTCTGTGAGTACTGAACAAAAAGGTTTCCCTTCAGGATATTTCTACTGCTTGTTTATGGCCTTTATTCCCAGGACACCAACAGTGGGATTCTTACTTGGCTGAAGTGCTTATCTGGCTGATGTGTAAGAAAATTTGCCCTAAAACTTCAAAAGCACTTGGTGGAGTCAGACCCTGAACACTGTGAGGCAGCCCTATACCACAGGGAATTCTTTACAGGCTGTTGAAGTAGATGAGCTTAACCACTCATTGGAGAATTCCTGGTGTCTTCAAAAGAGAGAAATCTCAGAGACTCCACTCCTCGTGGCTGTTGGAATGGATGCCTTTTGTGCTGGTAAATCTTTCCTGGCCTCTGCTATCACACAAAACCCAGCAGTCTTTCTCTGGCACTTTGTTTCTTCCCCAACATGAGCTGGCTTAGGGTTGATGCACGGTGACACCAGCTGTCATGGAGCTGTGGGAGCATGCCGGTGATTTGGAATATGCCACCCCCATGTTCCTCTTCTCTCTCCCTCTTTTCCTATGAGCTTTTTCCAGCACTGAGGCACTGATTATGCCTGATGACTATATCTGGTTTCTTGGACAGCAGAAATAGCTATAAGGCTCAGAGTCCTCCTGGCCACCAGACCACCAAAGACTTTATCTGGATCAACAGGTCCTGGATGGCAGGGGATTATTTAGGACATAGCCAGTCTTCAGTGTTGAAACCCAATTTCAGTATTAAGGTATATAAATCTCGTACAGTTATTGAAAATTTATTGAAGGGGATGTATGCAGAGCAGGGAGGAAAACAAGGAGGACAAGCCAGGAGGAATCAGTAGCACAGGGATGTTCCAGAAAACTGCCCCTTGGGAGCCATGTGAGGAGGCATGCTAGTGTGCAAGTCCCAGAACTCACTCCTGAGACCAAACATGGACTTCTCTTCCTTCAGAAGCAAAATAGACCTCCCTTTCAAAGTACTGGTGATGAGGAGTTTTGTTCTGGGCTCATAGTGTGTCCCTGGGAAGGAGAGCAATGGGCTGACATGGCTTCCTTGTCCTTCTCCTCACACCATGCAGTCTGCATTAAACCAATGCTACATTAATAATGGAACAATCTCCTCCACCCATTCTGTTAAGAAAACAAATCTGTGACCATACCTTGTTTGTAGGGTGATTCCACGGTTGTGCATGAGATGCTTGCCAAACACAGCTGTCAGCTGTCATTGCTGAGGGAAAATGGACCCTGCTCCACACCAGCTTCAAGGTTCAAACAGGACTTCAGCTTGAGCAGGAGGTTTGTAGACATAGAACTGCAGGCAAGTCCAGACCTTCCTGGTGAACTTTCAGGCTTCAAGTGAGTGGAAGCTGCTGTTGAACATGAGTTTTGGAGTTGTATTTTAGCTGAGGTGGCTGACATTTGAGTGAGTATACTGCATTACATTTGATGGCTGGATGGATCTGACGGATGCAGAAGCAGCAGCTATGAGCATATTGGCTTATGGTTCATTTACCTTCAGACCACGGAGCTATCTCACACCTAGCCTGAACATGAGCCCACTGAGTATGCTTGACAAGATGCCACCAGATGTACTTGGCACACAAACACCATACAGGACAGTCTCTAGCTGTTCCTGGAGCTCAGATTTCCTATTCACCATTAAAGGAGTGAGGAGTGGAGTTAAAGGCAACCTGGAGACAGCCTTCACGTTGCAGTGCAAACTTATATCCTAAATCCTGATTTGCATCCCACCTCGAGGCTTGCACTGTGCCATGCTCACCTCTCCTGGTTTGTTTTCTCCTGCATACTCTCTAGTGACAGAGCAGTGGGTAGGTCCTTACCCAGAGAGGAAGAAGACTCTCTAGCTTTTAAATATGAAAGCTGAGCATAGCAGGAGTTCCTAAAGCT
This sequence comes from Merops nubicus, assembly GCF_000691845.1. Classification (NCBI taxonomy): domain Eukaryota; kingdom Metazoa; phylum Chordata; class Aves; order Coraciiformes; family Meropidae; genus Merops; species Merops nubicus. The sequence goes on along the minus strand of NW_008610280.1, from coordinate 81,416 downwards.
TACCAGGCAGTATGTAGCTGAGCTAATGGGACTTTTTTCCCTCTTGCAAAATATCTAAGACTTGCATCACGAGCTGGGGGTGTTGAAAGATGTCCTAAGTATGTCTTGGGGGTCAGAGCTAACCATGTGGGGTGGGTTGCTGTGTAATGGGATGAGTGGAGGGATTTGTTATGTAAATTCCTTACTTTCATGTGCTTTGGGATGTTTAACTGCAGTGATACAGCCATGCAGTTTGTAAAATATTTTTATTAATCACAGGATCAACCTTCATTACAAGTCAAATTAGTTTGTGAGGTAATAAACATAAAGATGGTTCTTTTCCTGTCTCAGAGAATGTTAAAAATATCAGTCTTGCACTGAAGTTTGTAGAAGGGTTTATTTTAGATATTGATTCAGCTCTCCTATTGTCCCTCTTGCTCCAAAATGCTTTATTTCAGAGAGGTTGTTATGAAATATAATTGTGTGATTGTATGGATTGCAGTCCACCAAAGCCACGATCCACAAGAAAGCTCTTTCCTATTTCCAACCTGTGCTTAATTCTAGTTTAGTCATATGTGATAGCAATATTAACCTTGTCATCCTTTAATCAGAAGTTTGATACCTGATTAAGAACGTTTGAGATACACAGAAAGGAAAAAAATCCCTCCTGGTAGAGGAGCTTTTCAGAAGGGCAGAAAAGCCTCTAGATGGCAGAAGTGCTCTACAGAAAACTCCAAACCTTAATTAAGCAACAAACTGCAGAAGGGTTGTGTGCCAGCTGTGGAGAAAAGGTGCACCGATTATTGACTGGTCCACTGACCTCTTCCTCCTCCAACTTTAATTGCTGCTGCAGATGATCTGTGCTGTACAGCCACACAGACATGATGCCAAACTGAGTCTGAACGAGTTTGCTCATGGATGTAGTTTTTGCCTTTCTGCAAAATGACACTGCGGCTCTTTTTTAAAGGTGAAGTGAAAGGCTTCTGGCAGCTGGCAGTAACTGGAGTTTGGGATGTCTTCTGTTAGCAGTTAATGCCACCCCAGAAACTTCACAAGGAGCTCCTTCCTTTACGAGGCTTTATGACTATCCTTTGGGAAGTGATCAGCAGTCTTCAGTCCCCGCAAAAATAAACCCCTCATCCTCTACATAGGTGGGCAGGACACATTTTAAGGTCTTTATGACCTTAGAAATAGTGTAGAAAAATTTAAAGTGCCTTTATCTGTCTGACAGAGCTGTCAGGAACTCTTGTTGTAATCAGTTACATGAGAAGAAGCCAGTGAATTTTGGCACTGAAGCACAGAGAGGAAAATCCTCCTGTAAATCTGAGGTTTAAGCAGGATTAATGACTGACAAATTAGTAACTTCTGTGCCTGTGAATATTGTTACAGCTTGGTCAGGATCCCTCTGCATGGTCACCTTGAGAGAAAACCCAACTGCTTAGGCTTGTGTGGTGCAAGAGTAACTGAACCTAGGAAAAAAAATCCAGTTTCTGGCTCTGCAGTTTTACACTTGGTCTGGGTAGGAAATTATTCAAGATTTAAGAGTTTTCTATTTCAAAGAAGGTCTTTTTGATGTCAGCTTTTGGTTGCTGATTAAAAGCAGTTAGATGGTACTCAAAGTACTTGGGTGAGTTCTTATTTCACCTTATGGCAGGTGTGTCCTAACCTCAAGATAGCTGCAGAGATAAATATAGTCTTTCTTGAGATTTCACTTATTGTTAAATAGATAAACCAAGGGTTGAACTTTTTTCTCCCATACCTAGTGGGAGCACATGTAACACATGTCCAACAAGACCCACAGTTGTATGGGAGTGTGGGAAACTCATGAAAATAGAAGATCTTAGTGTTACTTCCTGGTCCAATGCAGGAACCACTTGCCCAAGGCAATGTCTGTCCAGTTTTGATTTGGCACTGACACATACTCCTGCCTCAGGGCCTGAAATGAGTGTCCCAGGCTGCAGGAGCCCCACAGCCATCAAGTATGTCTCCAGACATTTGTGATAGCCATGAGTCATCTGGGCTACATTTTATCTGCAAAAGAGTGGCAAGAAAGCATCGGAATAGCTTCATTGCTTTCAGACCATTTGCTTTAGACAATACCTTAAATTGATAGGCTTTTCATGACAGCTTTTGTCCACCAGGTCTTCTTTCCTTCCATGGTCCCTAGGCATGGGCCAGAAACCAGGCAACAGTCAATAATATTGATTGTAGATAACAGCCTTGTGGTGTCTCAGTGGAACTATTGCCGTTTAGCTGTGTACAAAGCAGCATAAGTTGTCCTAGGAAATTCTGGAGTTGTACTTTTTGTTGTAGCAAAAACTGAGTTAGTAATTTCAAAGAATCATGCCAGTTCTAACAGATGTGGTTCCTGGGCAGTCTGTGAGGCTGAAGCCAGCAGGACCTCCTGCACACCATCTACAGAGCCGTGCTGGTAAACTTTGATGGGTTTGTCTGTATTTTTCCAGGAATGCTGACTGACTGTTTACTTGGTCGTCCCTTTTTACAGTGCCATTTGTACTTCAAGCAGCAGATTTCACATTTTAACCAAAAGACCTCAGTACTTGACTTGGAAACTCCCAAATGTACTGTAGTTAAGGTGTGTGACTAAGGACAGATATACTCAACATAGCTGGATAGGCAGCAGTGAAGATGTGGCAGCATGACATTCAGGGTAGGCTGGCAACTCGAGTACCAACTCAGGCTGCTCCATGGGCCTGTCTAGCACACACATCACTCTGAGAGACTACAGCTTCACTGCTGGGGTTAGCATTACTGTTTCTGTCACTGTTTCTGCCTGCTTCTGCAGCGTTTGTAGCATTTGCCCTTGTTCTCAAGATACCAGTGCTAATGACAGGAGACAGAATTGTTTATCTATTGCATCTCATATTTTTTCATCCACTAAATCAATGCATCATCATGAGGTTTGAGGGCTGTCAAGTAAGAATTAGAATTTTTAATTTAATTTTTTTTCAAAAAAACCCATAAAGATCCTTAGATGTTGTTTAACTAATTCAGACTTTAGGCCTGATTTGGCTAGAACCTGGGTAATCACAAGGTATCTACCTAGTTTCAGATAGACTTGTTTTCGTGGTTGTGTCATATTTTCTCCAGCCTTGCATTCCAGAAACAACTGTGTTTCAGGGAAGAGTGAGCTTTTTTTTCAGGCATGCTGTGTGGGGCACAAATATTTTAGTTCCTTCACTAGATTCTCCATGTTTTACTCAGGTTCTTGTAAAGCTGAAGGTAGATCCAAGAGCTTGTCCTTTGTGTTGCACTTCTGCTGGGAAAAGATTTGCTTCGCAGACAGGCTGGCCAATGTTTACTAAAATGCCTAGTGCTCTCTAGTGATAAAAATGAAATCCTCAAACCCATTCATATTTAGGAGACTCTTGGATAGCTGTTACCTGAGGCTTGAATTAATGCAAGAGTTTGTAAATAGAAACATATACTGTATTTTGGGCACCATTTGGTAGCTCTACAGTGCTCGTCCCTGTGAGAGGCTGTCAAAGCACATAACCACCTCAGTGAGCAAAACCCTTGAGGGAGTGCTACCTCCCATTCATGGGCTGTGAAAATGAACCATAGTGCTCATGGTGAGAGCAAAGCTGGGAGTGGAAACACAGGTGGGATGACCCCTTAGATCTACTCTTTTGCTCTGAGAGCATCCCTGCCACCTGTTGCTTTCCAAAATATTGTTAGGATCTGTGGGTTCTGGTTGGATATTTAGCCTCTGTGACTCCTCAAGTTCACTCCTGTTAGGATTACACTCTAATTTCAGACTTAAATATGTTCATTTTCTTGTTCTTACAGTCTTTGTTTGCCAACTTAAGCAACTCTTCCCTGGTTAAGCCTCCCAAGATGTATGTACCCAGGCAAACCTCATGTCTATAAGATTTAATTTTCTGGATTTGAACAAACCTCTATTGTTGTAATTTTCACAGAACTAGCCTTCATTCTGAATCAGCACATCCCAACATGTTAGGGGTTGGAGGGAGGAGTCTGAGGCTGAAGATAGTCACAAAAGTCTTTGGAAGCTGCAGTCATGTTCTGCATTTTCTGATGGATGTCCGGGGGCTCATATGGAGCCAAACAGAACGGTAGCTTTGCTGGTTTCATAGCCTCTACAGAAACCTAGCCTGAGAAAAATAGTTGTTTGAATAAAACTGGATTGTACTTCCACAATTTCACTTCCGAGTCCAGAGACTAGTCTGAGTTTTCTATTTTCTCACTGAGATCCTGCTGAGGAATTAGCTCTGGGTATGAGCAGATTGTTTCTGTGAACACAACCTGCAGAGCTGCTGCCCATCATAGCAGCAGCAGGACAACAGCTTTCCTGGCATTAGAGCAATGCTGTGCTACTGAGCCCTGAAAGTACGTGCACATACATAGAAAGGCATCTTCTCAGCCCCCTCAAACCCAGCCCCCAAAATGGGTGCCTAAGGAAACTATTTATTTATATATGGAGGGATTAATATATTCTACGTTTCTTGGAATTAAACGCTATTAGTTCACAGGGGAGCAAACATACCTAAGGAGTGATATCCACTAGAATGTTGCATTAGTATATATTTAGACAGAGATATCTTACACTATAAAAGCTACATTACCTTCTTTAAGATTACAAATCTATTTCACAATTATGATAAAGTTATCTTACCTTTGATTTCCTTGTGCATATAACTTATTATAATTTCCTATAGAATTATGTAGCATATACAGACGATGCCATTCTAAACCCTATTGTCATGCGTTGGTTTTCAGTAGGCCCTAGTTTTCATCTCCATGCAGAAGAAATGATGTTGCTTAATAGACAAATGTACAATACTTTGTATCTCCTTCATTATCTAGTAAGTGTTCTTATTCACTACAGAATATTGCTCTAATATTTTTGTCAGGCTTTCTTTTTTTCCCCCCAGCTCTATAGTATGTGATTACTTTTTAGAAGCTCCTCAGTTTTTGCCACACTTCTGTGAGGTTAGGAGATACTATATTTCTCATTTGCAGATGGGGAATCAAGTCAGAGAGTTTAACATCTTAGGTGTTACAGTGACTCTCCTTGCCAACTCAAGAGAGAGAACAATTTTTATTCTTCATGGTGTGCAACAGCATGTTTTACCGTGTAGAGCTACTCACCTGAGAACAGCTCTGTTGCAGAGAGACTCTTGACATTTTTTATTAATTTCTGATCTACACCAAGTTGAAAACTCCTCCAGCTTTACTGCAAAATTGGAGCAGTAAAAATATTTCTTGGTCAGACCACAAGCTTGGTATGCTGAAGACTCAGATACATACACATTGTTTTGATTTTGGTCAGAGGTAAGTTGAAGTGACTCTCATCCTCATTGAATGGATTCCTTTTGAGTGAAACATAGCTAAAGGGTGTGCTTTGGAGGACACCTCATGCTTTCCAACCTGCTGATAAACATTCATTCCAGGAAACCAGACTAGAGCTAACCCTGAAAGCAATCAGGGATTTGGTCCTGCAGTACCAGCTATTCTGTGCTACAGATTCATCCCCATTGTGCTGCGTCCCTTGCCAGTGTAGACATAGCCTCAGGCTGATGTCCCTGCTCAATTGCCTGGTTCAAAGCAAAGCTTTTCATGTGTCTATGATTACCTCGAATCTGTTGGAGTGAAGACCTGACCCTCCTGCTACTGTGCTGTGCTTGTGCCCTTACCAACAGGCTCTATTTTTCCTCAAAATAAAGATCATTAAAGCCACCTGTGCTAATTTTACTTGGATAAAATGTCATCAGGCCAAATTTGAGCATCCCTAATGTCTTCTGATCAGAGTTATTGCTGATTTCAGCTGATGCAGCATGTACACAAATCAGTGCCTTGGTGCTGCAAGCTCAGCCAGCCAGAAAATGAAGAATACACCATTAGTGGCTCTGAAAGGTCTGGTCTGCACAGTTTGCTTAGTGAGCAACCACAGCACTGCGGCTGGGTCAGCTGCTGATCCAGTTTCTCAGGGCAACAGTCGACTGCTGTAGCTATGAGTCCATCCTCTTGTATCAGTGCACTTCAGCTGAAGATGTTGGGAGGTATTGACATGATAAATAACAGTTTCTGCCACTGCACAATGTTTATCCATGCCCAGAATACATCCAGCCTCTCAGTAACTGTGCTCAGCAGTCTGTATCCTTAGGTTGAAGATTCAATTGACAAATCTGCTTAGCAATTACGTTAAAAATTCAAGCAACCTCCTCCCTAACGGTGTGAAAATTATAATTTCTCAAAATCTTATACTCCCTGGTCAAAGTTGAGTAGATATTCCCTAAGACAAGAACGAACATTGGCCTGGATTACCATCTCTTGTCATTTCTCTTTCCAGTTTTCCCTGGTCCTCTCTCCTAGGTATGAATGTCCAGAGGTTTTCAAAGGGAAAATTAACAGAATTTTCATTTCTGGACAAAAGAACATAGCTTTCTTCCACTTAATGTTCAAAAGTGGTGTGTTTCAGCACATTTTCCTCTCATAACTGTGCAGCCTCACTATGAACAGAATTACACTCAAACCAAGGGGTTCTTAAAAATAATGACTGTTGAACAAAATTATAAGAGTCTTTCAGCAAAAGGGATCAACCTAGGGAAACAAGGGGAGGCTCCCAGAAGACTTGGACATGGTGTTTTTTTCCCTAAATATACAGGAACAGACCTCGGGGAGCTGATGTAGCTGGGTTCACTGGGAAGGCCCAAAGTGAGCAGAAAGCAGTGGCTCTTAGAGAAGACAAAGATGCTCTTCAAACAAGCCTGACTAAGGAACTCCAAATTAAGCTCTGGAGAATTTTCTTCTCATACTTTGCTTTCCTTAAAGAGCTCAATTGATGCACCTAAATTAGGAGTTGTCTTGAGCTCTCTTTACCTCAGAGGAGAGAAGGCACCTGCAGAGAGGATTCAAACTGTGAGACTTTTTTTCTCTTGTGGATTAAAGTGTTGAATATTACCTGGATGGTTTTATGATGCTGGCTTCAGTCCTGCTAAGCAACCTCTCCTCTATGATCTTACAGTGAGTTTTGTAATATCCTAGGACGGTAGTACATTGAAAAAAGCATTTTTTAATAAAGTCCACTCCTATGATTTTTTTTTCTATCAGCTATAATAGGAATAAGCAGAGGAATTAAAGTACACTTATGCGTCAGTCTTTATGGTGGAACATGGGGAAAGTCATATTTAAAGAGCACTTTTTATTTGAAATCACATTGTGGCCTTTAATAGATTGGGTCTTCTAAGGAGAAAGTTATCTCTGATACGATGGAAAACCCAGGAGCAGTAAATCACAGGGACTGACTGATCCTCATCCAAGGATCTGAAAACAAACAAAACATTAAATAGCAACATTGACAGGGATATATTACAGTATTTACAGCAAGGAGGCCTAAAACTTAAAACTCATTAGCATGATGCTTATCTTCAAAATGAAGCTCGGGGCTACACTAGGCTTTACAGATCCGTGAACTTTATTATGATAGCAGGGAGCTTGATTGAGGGTCCAATTAGAGACAGAACAGCACAATGCTTGGATAAGTATAGCTTCTCAGCATCAAAGTAGCACTGCTTTGCTAAGAAAAAAATGGGCTTCTCTACCTTGTTAGAGCTCTTTTGAGTATTAATACAGGGGACCTGGTGGAAGCAGCATACTTGGATTTTCAAAAGACTTTTTGATAAGAGCCCTCATAAGGGACTATTAAAATATAATTGAGAACCATCAGGTAATGCACATTAATAAAAATAGGCTAAACTTCTGATAGGCTGATAGGCTCAGATTTTTCAAGGTCTCTCTGAGGAGAGAGACATAAAAGTCATCATGCAGAGTTCTGAATACAGGTGTACAGCAATAACTGAAAAGTAAAGAGGAAGATGGAGTTGTGATAAAGAAAATTGTGCAAAGATGCTGGGCTACACTTGGAAAACCGACACTGAATTTGAGCAGGTCAGATTGCTCCATGCCCTCTTTCCTAACACACACAACCATGAGCCAAATTGATACACGGTTGAAAAAATGTATGTTCTGTTCTTTCCCTCCTGCCAGCTTCCTGAGGATGCAAACTTGTGGGGAGGCAGGGAGATGTGCACAGGGAAATGGGAGGAATTACCAGGGAGGAGCTTCTTCTGGGCTTGCTCCCAGTAGAGATGCTGGCCATGCTGAATTTAGAGCAGCTCCAAGAAGAATTATACCTCAGGAAATTGTAGGTTTGCAATAGGCAATATGATTCCTAGGACTCTGGAGGCAGAAATGCTTCAAGATGTACTCACTGAGTAGGCCAGAAGTAGTTTTGGGCATATTTGTATCTTGTGGTGGTCAATTCCACATTTCCAGGAGTAGTATGTTTGTTGGCCAGTTCTTTTCAGCAAGCTGTACTTTGTGCAGTTAAAGCACAGATTTCCAGCTGTGGGGGTTTTAACGGTGTGTGAATACTGCTTGTATTTTTTGTGGATTGACAATATTAAAAAGTCATAATAATAGCTTATTGTTTATATATGACATTATTAAGTAATTCTGTAGAGGCCTGATGTAATACGCAAGAAATACGTGTGACGAGATTGGAAAAATTCAAATTAATTGAATGGCTTATTCATTTTCATTACTTTAAATAATAGCAAACCCGAATATCACTATTTCTTAATCAGTGCAACCCCAGTAGATCTTAAAATGCTTTATAAAGGAGAAAGAGCTCATAATCTTGTCTTACTGGTGGGAAAACAGAGGCACAAAGTAACAATTCCTACAACTAGGATTTAAGCCTTTGTGTTTTGGGTCCCAGGGCTGGGAGCTACCTGATAAGCTGTATCTCATAGACACTTTTTCCTCAAAATGTCTGTGGGTACAAGATATATTGTTAATATAATTCTTCTGCAGATGTATTAATTTGGATTTAGTGATGTTATATTTTTCTAACTCAGTGCTGAAGTCTGCACCCAGGCAAAAATCCCAGCATCAGGGGGAAGTAAATGCAGTTGCCTGGTAATGAATTCTGGACAGGACCTCTGTTCAGTGCACTGCAAGGTCAAATGGTGTTAGAGCTTGCCAAAAAGTAGTGCTTCTGTGTTGTAGAGAAGTTTAATTTTTTGAAAGTCTGAATTTTTAAAGAAACAAAGTTTCCAAACTATCTGTGAATGATGCCTTCTGTGTCCTTGTAGGTGTCTAGTGAAGTTGGTGTGCTGCTTGATTTCAGCGCATAACTCCTCTAATGAAGTTGTCAAGACTGATAGTTTTATTGAGCACCCTGGTACCAGTGGTGCTGCAGCTTCTAACCTGAGGACAGACTGGCAGGAATTAATTTGATGAAAGTCTGTAAAACCTGCAATATTTCAAATGAGTCCTTCCCACACTTAAAAAAAAAAAAACTTCTGATGGAAAGTTGTATTGCTGGAAAATTTCTGATCATCTCTAAACATTCTGCTCTTCTGGAGTCAGGTGTCTGTGGATGCTGTGGTAAGAGAATTTGTTTAGCATGAAGAATACTTTTTTTGTTTTGTTTATTGCAATGTTAAAGAAATATTTTTTCTTTAAGTTAGTTCAGCTATAATGCTAATCACAGTTCTAAAGCACAGTAGAATGTGATGGACTGAAAAAACTTCCTTCTCTTCTGCATGAGACAAAGTTCAGTTCATATTTATATATGTGCCTGAGCATAACTCAGGATGCTATGAATACTCAAGATATCAATTAGATATGGGATAAAGATCTTAAGGTGTTGCTTCTAAAGGTTATGCAGGAAAAGACTGGCGTGAAAACAAATTAAGATGACTATGATAGTCAAACATATGAATGTATCTTAAAATTCTTTGTATGATTCATTTAATATTCTGATCATCATAAAAATGGCAAAGAAGCGGCCTGTGACTGGCATGACCTAAACAACGCAAACAACTTTAGTCTCACTATTATCTCCTGATAGCCTGAAGAGAGCAATAAATATTTTTCAGTGTTATAGGATGGGCTGGTCTCCCAACCTAGTTGTTTTTTTTTGTTTTTTTTTTTTCTGCCAGATAGCCTTCCCTCTAATGGCAAAATTCATGAAGTTACCTACTTTGGGTACAAGTCTGCAATTCCTGCATTCGTAGACAGGGCTACGCTATCCTCAGTGTCATTTGCATGCCTCTGTCTGAATTTAAGAGGTTCTTTACTTAGGGATCCCTCCATTGGGATCTTCATCTGGGCCAAGATCCTGATGTTACAGGGACAGGTACTCCCGTGGCTGCTGGCAGCATGCCCTCTGACACATCAGGAGCATTGCTCGGCCCACGTACGCTGCCCTCAGCAGAGCTCCTGGCTCTCACCTGCAAAACCTTCCGCCTCTGATAGCTGCATGCTGTTAGATGACTCCACGTGCCTTTCCCTCATGCTGTGTCCCAGGCTTCCCTCTGTTGTACTGGTCCTCTGCAGTCATATCACAAACACCTCGGAGGGCTAATGGGCACTATCAGTAACTGATTGCAGAACAGCTCCACGTTTATAGTACTGAAGGAGTGGGTAGCACCCCACTGGGACTGCAGGAGAGGATTCATCCAGGCAAGTAGCTCTCTCATATGGCAAATTTTTGGCTATAAAATAAGGGAAGTATTTCGTGAAAAGAAAAAAGGAAATCACAATGAAAGAGCAAAACTTGTTAGGAATGAACTTCTGTTCATTCCAATTCCAATAGGACTAACGAAGGCAAAAGAAAACTTTTGTCTTTATCAGACAAAGGTTTCAAAAAGTTAAATATGAAGGAAAATGACACAAATTTGAATGGTATATTCTATTACATAATAATATAATATAGTTGCCAGAGACTGAAAAATCTTGAGAAACCCCAGTGAAGTGGAACAGAATATGATTAATGAAGGCTAGCGTGGAATTTGCCTGAAAATTTCCTGACATGGGAGCTAAAGAGGTTTTGCATCTTGGTTGATATACTCATGGGAAGTGGTGTGACATCTTATTCCAAAACGCATTCAGAAGAGCAATGAGAAAGCAGTGAAGTACAGTTGTTTGTGTAACACACAAACCTGACACTCATTCATGCTTGATGAAATCTCCTGTGATGATTTTTAGAAGATCCTGTTATTAGTATTTGGATACAGGGTTCAGTTTTGAACTACATTGTAGGATAACAAACTCTCACCTAACTGTCTATGGAAATAGATACAAGGGGATGAAATACAGGAGACAATTTAGAGAGAAAGAAGTAGGAAATGGGGATTATTTAAACACCTAAGAAATTTAAGGACAACTATCCGAGCAAAACACTTTGTGCTCCAAATTCATTTAGCTTTCAGAACTGGAATTAAACCTGTCTGAAGCACTGGGGCATCATTGTTTTTCTCTTTATACCTGCTCTCCATTTTCAGAGGAGGTTAGTTTTAAATGGCCTTGTCAAAACCTAATTGCAGTTTTGTAACAGCTAATTCCCAGGCTATTTAGGCACTGAAGAATCAATTCTGAGACATGTCTATGAGGGGTTTGTTAAGAGATGGAGGATGCTGCTGAGATTAATCAGCTTCCTAGTTTTTAAATCACACAGGAAATTCAGGCTACATACTCTGTTCTGGTTGATTGATCCCATATATCAGGGAAGTGCCCTCACTAATCACCTTTATTCTTGCAAATTTGTGACTGTAAATTAATTAAATGTGTGTTGGATGAGAAAGGAAGACTTGTGTTGAAACCCTGACTCACATTAGCCTGTTGTGTAGGGACTAGAACAAGGACTTCTGCCCTGCTCTCCTTCATCTCAAATGAGGGCTCTAGCCACAGGTGGTTCCAGGTGGGGCACATAACTTTCCCCTGACCATTTGAAACACCACTACTTCATGCACAGACCTATGGAATTCCACCTAGCTGGGAGACATCTCCTAGTTTGAGAATCCGGCTCAATACCTCAGAGGGCTAGCAGTTGTTGGGGCAAAGCAGCTGGATTTCTCACATCACCAAAAGCCTCTCCATCTTGGTGGAGACAGCAGATGTACCACTGGTGGCTAGAACAGAGAGGACATGGGGACTGAAGACATGAGGAGACATGTGCTTTGCAAGACTGGAATCAAAATGTCTTCACTGACCACATGAAGGAAAAACTTGTGCTCCTGCAACTAAGTGAAACTCTCTTGCATCTTACATTAACCTCACAAAGTTTTTTCAAGCATTAAAAAAAAAAAAATCAACAGTCTGAGGGTTGGAAGCACAGAACGAAAGGTTCAGGCTAAGAAATGTCTAAGCTTGGCTATTTAAAGGTTGTGATATTTGTTCACATGTGTATTTACTGGAAAACTGTTAAAAGCTGTATTCAAGATACCTGACGGCTGGGCCAAGATTCCTTCCTTGGGCAGAGCGTCTATGTCAACGCTGGATTTTAAAGAAGTGATGAGGAGTGCTTCACATATGCAAGAGCTGGGCTAGAGAATTGAAGCTCCTTGCTAGATTATCCACAATTACTCTAGTCACAAGACACTTTAGGATTGGTTAATGTTTTGTCTGTACTCAGAATTTTTAGGGAGAGCAGGAAAAGAAGATCATAACAGGGAAAAAAATCAAGAAGAACACGAGAGATTTTAAAATTACCCTTATAATGATACCCTTAGGAAGCATTTCTTTACCAACAGAGTGGTCAAGCACTGGAGCAGGCTTCCTAGAGAAGTGATTGATGTCCCAAGCCTGTCTTTTGCTGACGGCTTGTCCCAATAGGAAGGATATTATCATTAACAGGCAACACACGAACCAGATCCCTCCCTCTAGTGTTAAATCATATGCAAGGGACCCAAGGTGGGCAACCACTGGAGGAATGAAAAGGTTTATGAACTCACTCACAGTGCTGGATGCAGTGGAGACAGGAGTGGACTGACCAAGGACCCAGGTGACCCGTCCTACTAAAGATGCCATTATGTCTTCCTTTGCTCCCAGCTGTAATGACATCACTGTCCCACCATTGCTGAAGGCTCTGCCTGTAGGAGGCAGCTGGGGGGGAGGGAAGAGCCTTCCAGTAACTGGAACTCCTACTACATAGTACATTCATTACATCAGTAGGCTCTCAGCTTCAGGCCTGGCCAGCTTTTATGCTGTTAACTTGGAGGCAGGACACCTGATGTTAATATGGAAAGTGGGGGCACCTGGCTGTGATCTTCTAATTGGTTCACCCAAGGCTGGCCAAGCCCTGGGTCAAAACCAATCAGGAGACTCTTTCCTGCCTGGTTGTGGGCATCATCCATATGTCAACCCTCATTCAGGGCTGGGGGTTTAAACCCAGAGGCATTTGAACACTGCCCTTAACAACATGCTTTACCTTGTCCAACCCTGAGCTGGACAAGCTATTACACTAGAGGGTTGCTGTTAAGTCCTTTCCAACTGAAAATGTTCTATTCTATTCTATTCTATTCTATTCTATTCTATTCTATTCTGTCAGCATGTTGTTCACTACACTATCAATACTTCCCTGTTTACAAACATGCTGAATACACCTGCATCTTTCTGCTGTAAGTAGGGTGCACCCTGAGGTGAGTCAATAAAGGGATAGGTATTCAACACTTGATTCAAAGTCAGCTGATTCCCTTTGTCCTTAAATTCAGTGAAAACTAGGAAGAGACCTGCCTAGAGATAACCAAGTGTTACTAGTCTATCACCTATTTACATTTTTTATACAGTTGAAATGGCTGATTGTACTATGAGAAACAGGGAATATTTTTACTTTAAATTATCTTTCTTTTTACAAATGCTTCTAATAATTGTCCTTGATTTCCTCTTTTGAAGTCCAGAGGAGTAATGTCACAGGCAGATTTCCATCTGTCCAACATTTGGCAGATAGTTTGAAAGAAGACAACTTCATGATAACAGAATACCTATAGAAAGTATAGGTATTGTATTATCTATATTGCATTATATTATTATGTATATTGTATTATAGGTATTATATATTATAGGTATTATAGGTATTAAAGACAAGTCTGCAGAGGGTGGATATCTAAAAATCCTGTTTCCATTTACTGCTGTTCAGTTCTTAATTTTTTTAAATTTGTGAACAAAGGACAACTGCCCTGTAACTGCATGAATTAGAGCAAAATAGCAAAATTTAGTGAGGCTTTCACTGCAGAGCTCCAGGTCAAAAGAATTCAACCAAGTCATGTAAATCAACACATAAGAAAATTCAAGTCCCATCAGTGTGGTTAGATTAAGCCCAAAAGAAAAAAAAAAAAAGGCTCTTATCTCCTGTCATAAATAATTATCACTTCAAATATAGGTGTAGACATTCTCATTAGCAATATAAATATATATACAATTCAGTGCTCTTCTGATGAGAAAGGAGAGAATAAGAGAGAAATGAAATAACGAAGCCCAGTTTTAAATCACTTTTCTCATTCTCTGCCAATAGATGTTTTGAAGTCCACCATACCATGATAGTATATTCTGAAGATGCTTTTATGATTTTTCTCCCTATTGAGCAGTAGTCCCAGGGGTGTCCTTCTAGCCCTGCCTGGATCATTTCTCTGCTAGTTCTTGACAAAAATTGGGTGGTCTGTAACAGAATTCTACCATGATATCAGCCTTGTTGGCCTTCCCTCTGATTCTTATCCATAAACATTCAACCCTATCATCACCATCATTAATCTCCAGACAGTCCATAACATAGAGAGCTATCCCACAGCCTCTCCTACATGACCATTATCAGGGGCTTCTGTGGCTTTTGACAAGTCAACCCTTTACATCTTTACTACCACATGGATCTGCATCTTCTTCCTCCACTGAGATGGCAAACTCAAGGACCTCATTAGCAGACTATTCCTCAAACATTGGTGTGCTGCCCCTGGGCTTATCTGTGTCAAGCCTCCTTTTGTCCCTTTCTTCCGTCAACTGTAGTTTAAAGCTTTTTCAATGAGTCCCACTAAGTCTTGTGCCAGGATCCTTTTCCTCCTTTGCAATAGGTGTAACCCATCTCTTGCAAGTAGCCCTGGCATCATGTAAACCAACCTGTGATCAAAAAGTCAAAATTCTGCTAGTAAGACCAGGCTTGGAGCCAGATATTGATTTGTTGACTCTTCCTGTTACTTACCTCATCTTTCCTTGTAACCAGAGGGACAGAGTAGAACACAGTCTGTGCTCCTGATCCCTTAACCAACGCCCTGAAGACTCCTTTGACTGCCCTCAGACTTCTAGTTGCAATTTCATTGCTGCCTACCTGAAAAATCAATAATGGACAGTAATCTGAGGGCTGTACCAGAGTAGAGAGTTTTCACTTCATATCTTTAACCCATGGCCCAGGGAGGCAGCAGACTTTCCTAAGAAGTGGACCTTGTCTACACATAGACCCTTCCTTCAGAAGGGAGTCTCCTATGACAATGACTCATCTTTTTTTCTTTGTGGAAGCAGTTTTGATGTTGGGTGCTGGCTGATTGAATCTTGGCAACACCTCCAACCTGGGTGAACCATCATCCTCCACTTGCAGAGCCTCATACCTGTTCTGCCAGGACACCCGGGAGGGTGGGGATAGTTGCAGATGAGACATGTCTGCTGTGCTGGGCAGGAACTTGCTGCCATTTCCCCCTGTCCCTGGAGTCACTGTGCTCAGCCAGGCAAGGAGAGGAGGGGGGATCCCCCAGGACAGGTGTCTTGTCTCCTGTTGGGCCTTGCCCAGGCAAGGTTGGGCATGGTCCCAACAGTCTGTCCCTCTCTCACACTCCCTGATGCTCCTCAGCCCACTCACCTCCTCCCGCAGCTCTGTCCCTGAGCAGAGGAGTTCTCCTCCCTGGGCACATCTCCCACCGGTGTGCTCGGGGCTTCCCTCCTGTGCTGGCACGGGAGTGGGGCACACCCTGCACCCGGAGCCCTGGGTGGCTGCAGGTTCTCTCTGGAGCTCGGGCTGGGCGGCTGCCTCAGCCGTGGGGGTGCAGAGCTCACGGAGGCCACGGCTCGGATGGGGGGGTGCCATGGCTCCCTCCTGGAGCTGGCCGGGCTCCAGCGCCCTTCCTGTGGGCAAACCACCGGGCACCACAGCAACCGCTGTGCCAGGCCCTGCCCGCTCTGGTTGCTAGTGCTCCCTTGGACACTTTTTATAGGCCATAGGTAATGCAGGTATTACCACCCCTGCAGGTGGGGATACGACTGTCATTTTCCTGGGAATTCCCAGGTCTCATCATCATCTTCTCACAAGAGCTGCTGGCTCCCAGGGAGTCTCTCTGTGGTGCCGAGACGTTTCCCTGTCTCAGGAAAAGCCCCCTCTGCTGGGACCTGCTGCCCTGCTGCAGGCCGTGCCAGCGCCGGGGCTGCTCCCCTCGGGGACCGAATGAATTTCCTTCTTCAATTTCTCAATCACTTCAGTCTTTTAAAGAAAAACTGGGAGTGAGAAAAGTCTGTCAGTAATTTCTTAGTAAAAATCCTCTCATGCTTTCCATGAAGAGCAGTTAGCACTCTATGGAAGCCCAGGAGAATTGCTTCCATTTTAAAACTCTGACTGGCTCACTTGTTCATACATATTTATATGTATATATATATTTATATTTATATAATTTATATTAGATATACGTATCTTTTTATACGTTGTATTCGTTCACCACCAGAAAAAGCAGCAGGACTGAATACCATGGAACCCGTCATATTTACTAGTTTAGCAATAGTAACGTAAGATATGAATATAGTTGAAGGTATCCTGTTGGAGAAAGAATTAGCCAGCTGTTGCTTACTTTTTCAAGAAATAAAATAAAAAGCTGTGAAATACTTACATCAATTTTTTTTAAAGAAAGAAAATGAATTGGTGAATTATAATTTGAAGGAAACATCTCATAGAAAACTAAAAAACTAGTAGGTGCTTTTCCCATTCCCCATCTTCAAGGAAGAAAAAGAAAAAACAAACCAAAGCAGCATAGTCTTGTTTAGCACTGCTTGCATGTTTTTACTGCAATTAAGTGTGGCGTTTAGCTCGTACTGGGAGTATAGCTGGTTATACCAATTGCCTGGAGCTCGATGAACGCTGTTCATTGCATTATGCACTATGCTGTGTCTCACATGTTAAAAGCCATGTATGTTCCAGGTTGCCACTTTCTTAACTCCAAGTTCACATTCTAAATATGCAGCATACTGCAGGCATATTTTTACACCTATAATGAGTTATCATCTCTGTCTAAGAATAAAGGCAGCATATAGAATGTTCCTTCAGTCACATGGCTAATCTTTCTGGAGAGGAGATGATTAAAATTTCTATCATCATATGGATGCTGAAAGATGTGATTCTCTTTAACTTCTGGTTTGTCCCAGAACAAGCCAGCAACTGAATACAAAGCTGCTTCATCAGTAGTTAAAAAATATAATAAATCCACGTTATGGTTTCCCTAACATCTAATAATGGGGTGGTGGTTATTATAAGGTTGTTTATTGCCTGCTAATCAGACGCTTGTCTCTAGTAGAAATGCTTGTAAAGTGGAGTTGTTAATCTTTGTCAGATGGTTGTGTAAACTGTTTATTGAAGTGAATCCTTTTCCAGTCCTGAGAACAGCTCTCTATTTTTGCTCTAGTCCCTGTGACAGCATATAGCATGTTCAGGTCATACTTGTGTCCATGCATTTGATTTATTTGAGAAGGATGTATTCAGGAACTGCTTGGTACAAGTCTGCAAATGAAACAGTCTGTGTTGTAAATGATGAGAATACAGTGGCTGAAGATAATTCTATCCTATTTTTGATTTGATGCACTTAATTTTTCTGTCAGATTTCCAGAAACTCACACTGGTGGATTATTTGGATAAACTAGGTATTGAAACAAAATTAAGTCAGGAAGCTATTTTTCTTCTTTGTAGAAGTGGTTGCTCCAAAGGTTACTGAATAACATCCAATATTCTCTACTTCTGTGTTACAAATACTGATTTTCCTCTTCAGTCTACAACCCCAGTCTCCAATCTTAAAACTGAGCTGAGCTTTTGTTCACATTTGCAACACCATCAATAACCCCCAGCCAGCCAATTTGGTTTCTGGATACGGTGTCAGATTGTACATATTAGTGTGGTTATGGTTTCTGTGAGCATAAGATTACAGCCTGACTTTCGGAAACAGAGAATTTTCACAGACTGACAATTAGAAAAACATCTTAACTTGTAACATGCATAAATTCTTCAAGACAGCATCAACCCAGGACACAGAGGGATATAATTTGCATACTCTTATGGTCTATCTCAAATCAGTAAACAGTCCACTTTGAAACTGGCATATCAAGAAAAAGCTGTTCCATTATAGAAATAGTTAGATGCTGGAGCAGCCTCACTTGCTGGAAGAACTGTGAAATCCCATTCACTGAAAGGTTTTTAAAGCAGCTAAAACAAACATCTGTCAGGCACGTCTGGCATCATTTGTCCTGTCTCAGAGCAAGAGGAGAGACAAGGCGACCTCACAAGGTTTCTCTTAGTCCTATGTATCTGCAACTCTGAAATGGTGTGTTATTCATTAAAAAAGAAGTTTGTTTATAATGTATGGCCTCTGTTTCCATAGACCAGCAGCAGTGGCAAGTTCTTGAGGTCTGCTATACCAGCGAAAGCTTTATAATGGTGTCATGCCTGTAGAGCTGACACCCTGCTAAAAAGCGTGCATGCAAAAATTATTGTAGCAACAGACAAGTGTTCTCTCCAGCCTTCTCATGCAGTTTTAATTTATGACCAGTTGAATTGTCTTACTCTTAGAGATAGACATTTTGAATTCACTTGCAAGTTCTAATATTATTTGCCAAATACAACAGTTGCAGTTCAATGTTCTTCTGACTATGACAAAGAAAAGATATATGAGGGGATTTTCAGCAAGTGTTTAATGCAGTTTAGCCTCTAGCACTTTACAGATAGAAAACCTTTAATGAGAAACCTCTATTGCTTTTTTATATGTTGTGCCTTCCTGATACATATTTCAGAGCTTTGTGAGGAAAGTTACTGGGAAGCTATTTAGCTTTCAGAGTAACCACAGCACAACTCTATCTTATTTATACAGTTGTGCAACTGAATATTTTAAGCAGGCAATTGTTATTATTATTTGAGGTTTTTTTGTTTGTTTGTTTGTTTGTTTGTTTTTTAACCTACAGCATTTATTCCAGGCAATGACAAAGTTTGGGGCTAGGTGCTCTTTCAGTCTCCTGTACTGTGTAGACTAAGAGTCACTTGTTCTGATTTCTTACATTCCCATATTTTAAACTATGGGGAACTATGGATTAATCAAGCTAGTGTAGTCAAGTAATGAATACTAGAATAGATGTGTCTATCTGTGATTAATACAGTACTTTTTACATGGTCATAACTAATTATCTGGAATTTAAAGTTTTTCTCATTGTCTGTTTCAGTAGTCTCCAAGATTTCTTTTATTTGTAGACCCCTGGCAAGTTACCAGTGAAATTCAGCCTCTTGAAATAATGTTCTTAGTCCTAATATAGACCTCTTAGTTTCCAGCTGTCAGGGAGTCCTTATCTACCCCCTTATCTGCTGATTTTAGCCAAGTGGTCTCCTTTCAGGTCTCTGATGGAAAGGCATAGAAGGGAATGAGCTCTTAAAAGAAATTTATAGTTTCCCCAGCCTAGCAACGCTAATATTTTTCTCTTGTAGCACTGTTATTCATAATACCAATAGAGGAAGAGCAGCACATGGTTTCCACAGTCTATCTTAAAAGCTAAGTACAGATAACCTCTAAAAAAAGAAGGCTCACGGTCATTGACACTTAACTTTGCTTCCTGGCCAAGACAGTTTCTGACACATGCCTTCACTTTGCAGAGCTGGTGCTGATTTTATAGTTGTGTGTCATTAATTATGCTAGGTTCTGGGGAGAATGCACGTGCTCATAGAGGGAAACACAGGCCACACAGAAACCCATGTTTGGGTTAGGATGTCCTGTGCTGACAATGCCTGCAGTCTGGCAGAATAGTGGGAAATACCATACATGCTTGCTGTGTTCTTACTTTTCCTCAATCTCTGTTTATAGCTTCTGTCAAAGAGAAGTTATTGGGCTAGGAAAACCTTTGATCCAACCAAAAGTTGTTCTGCTTTTTTGTTTAGCGGCTGTGACACAAAAGTCATTGTCAGTGCATATGCCACGCAAGGTATGAATTTTCAGCTTTTTTCTGGCAAAGTGGAAGCAAACTCTGCAAAACATTATAAACCTCAGATTTCAAAAGAAACTCTTGCTATTCTATCTTTGAAGCACCTAATTTGAGTGCCTATGTAGTGTCTAGATGCTCTCTATAGCACTGAGTGAGCTAAACCATCTAGGTGGACTGTCAGAGCAGTATCTTCCATTGGGTGTTTTGAGTAACCTGTGGAGAAGCTTTTTGCTTTTTACTAAGTAGAGGGAGCCTATGGGGCCTAATGAGCTCACATGAGTGAATTGTCCCTCTGAGGGCCACATTCAGTTTTCAAGTATAATGAGACACAGACTTTCACGTAACAGACTGGGGCCAAAGGGTTCTGGCTGACTCCATGGCTTGTGTGCAGAAGTAATGTGAAGTCAATACTGAGGTCCATGAATCTGGACAACCAGATTCATCCTTCCTGTTTCTCTCCTCTCCTCTCCTCTCCTCTCCTCTCCTCTCCGTTTCTCTCCTCTCCTCTCCTCTCCTCTCCTCTCCTCTCCTCTCCTCTCCTCTCCTCTCTTCTTTCGTTTCATAGCACCTTATCTTCATCACCCCCTGCACAGAACTGACCCTGGTACTCGATATGGTATCACTGAAATCAACAATAGGACCCGAATCAGCTTCGGGGAGTATCATGCCCCATGTTCTTTCAAGTCTATGGCAGCTTGAATATCCACCCTGACCTAAGAGATAATGTACTGTTTCCATTCAGTTTCCTACACCTGCTGCAGGGGATCTTTCAAGTTGCTATTCTCAGATCCATTCCATCTCATCTCTGTTTTCTTGCCATTGTTGAGTTCCTACCCTAGAGTACCACTACAACACACAGTGGCTTTTGCAATGCTAATCCCATCATTGCCATCCAGTAAAGGAGCATTGTAACTTTAAGTGATAGTGTTCAGAGTGTGTCTGCTCAGTTTTCAGGTAAAGTGTATCCAGAGCTCTTCTTTACCATAATGAGTCACCTTCATGTCAATCCAATGCATTTAAAATGTGTCTTCAGATAATGGGCTCATGGTGCCAGGTCATTATATGGCCTCAAAAAGGCCTGATACTTCATATTCTAAGGGAAAAGTCTTTGCCACCTAACAAAACAATCAAGTCAACTGCTTAAAAATGCATTTTTAATCCTTTGTGGCTCCCTCTCAGCCCACATCCCTCTAGTTTGTGGTTTCACCACACAGGGTATGGGGAATAATCTTGCTAAATCCCTGAGGTTCCATAGTCTTCTCAAACAACTCTTTTGATATCTGTTAACTAATTAATTCTACAGTCACAATAAGAAAATGGAATTATCTGTGGCCACAAATGTCTTTCAAAGAGTTATCTGGATTTGCTTCAAACATTTAGAGGAGATTTCTTGGAAAAGTTAATTGCAGCCTAAATCTCTCAACCTAAATTTATTGAGGCTAACACTAGCCCGGATTGACCTTTTTCTTATTAGAAATCACGAGAATCACAATTTACATTGCTCTGTCAGGTCAGTCCTGAGAAGCAACCATCCTGTTCAAACATCAGGCACTGACGGCAGCTCCAGGCATGATGGTTGGGGCATCCTGTGTGTTACCATGTACCCCAGAAACCCCTGTAGTGTCCTCATCCCAAATGCTGATTTTACATCTTAAAATTTATTGTGTTATCATATATCATGTCCCCCCACAACCCCCTGAGGGAATAGTCTCTCCTTTTAAAGCCTCAAAGGAGAAGGAGTGGGCAGCCCCAAACCAGAGGTCATACTTAATTCCTTGTAAGAACATAAATGTGTTATGTTAGTGTGTGAGGTCAATCACACAGAGCACAGGCAAACAACAGACCCCACATTCTACCCCCAAAGAACAGCACTTACATAGAATTACCCAAAGTCCCAGAGAGACACACCTCAGAGAGACACACCTCTATCTTTTTGAGGGTGAAGTATATACAGTTGAACACTGGAAGGAGAAAATCAAGTTAGGATTCAGACATTGGGGTGTGATTGCCTCCATATGTTCAGTTCTGCAATATTTCAGAAAGTTTCAGGGAACACTGTTATGAGAATAGAAGAGTTCTCTTGTGCAGGCCCCTGGAGGAGGAAGTACCAGACCTCTCATCAGGATACCTTGCACATCACAAGGCTGTGCTTCATTGGCAAATCCTTTTCAGGAGAAGACCCCTCTGAACACCAGGCTGGGGAGGGCAGGCTGGCCTCTGGAGCTGCAGCAGAGGGGAAGGGAGCGTGAAGTGAATGGTGCAAGCAGGTTCAAACAGACAATGAGCTGGCTCGAGAGTGAGGCGACTCCTTGTGGGTCCTGGCTATTTTCTCATTTGCCTGACACTGTAGCAAGGGAGAATGAAAAGTTAAGCTGTTGGCAGCAACAGAGATGGAAAGCTTAAGGTGTCATGGATGTTGGCCTCTGAAAGGAAAATATTTTCTGTCCTACTAAAGACAGGTCCTACTCAAAATATGTGTATTCATGAATTCTGAATGTTATCTTTCTGCTATAAGGCTTCTCTCTGATGGCAGAAGACCTTGGCTAGTACTCTAGGCAGGCAGGAGGTTTGATTTTGGGGCATGGCTGTGTACATTGCCCCTGTGGAGACAGCCTGGCATTGGGGTACTTCCAGGGTGTGAAGGACCTACCATCTTGGAGGGGTGCCTGTGTGACAGTGCAGTCAGGAAAGTCTGAGAGATGACTGAGCACCCTCCATGGATCATATAGCTTTACAGAGAGCAACCACACATGGTTGCCAGGGTGTGATGTGACAGTGTGAATATGCAGGAAATTTGATCTTGTGGATATGGCTGGAAAGCAGTATGAACCAGAGTCCAGGGAATTAGACCACCCTCCTTGCTCAAGTGTTTGAGCCTGAGGCACACATGATTACCAAAACGTGAGAGAGAGTGAAGAGGAAATACCCTGTGAAAGAAGACAGCTATGAGTGGTGATATGAGGGGAAAGTGCTGGCACAGCATCAGCCTGCTTCTGTATCTGATCCTAGTCTTGTCAGCAGGACTTATTAACTTGGGCACAGTGCCACACTAATGCTGCTTTTGGACCCATGCTAGATTATATCTGGCCATGTCAGAATGTTAGTCAAGGGAATATGGTTCAGTTTGCTTCTTCCTGCATAGACGTGCCCTAAGGGGGCTGGAACAGAGTCACTCCTCATGCTGCAATTTGCTTAGGAGACTGTTAAGTTTTAATCACAGAAATCTTCCAAATTATATTGAGCAATAAGTGGTATAGCTCATTTCTGACTAAAATTCAGTAGGGCTAGTATTTTTTTAGCAAGTCGAAGGACACTTCAATTATTTTCAATCAAGCAAAAAGTTCATTAATTTGCCAAGAACCACACATGTATGTGATTTACAGTGTGGTAGCTTAAGCTTGAATGTGAAATACTCTAGGTACATATTGAATGCAGCACTGAATCTTGCATGGATTGTCATAAAACAGGACTGAGGTCAAGTAGTTATATAATACAGCTCCCTAAGAACAATGCAGCTCACTCAGAATTCTTTAGTTATAATCTTCAGTCATCCATTCTTTAATATCTCTACAAAAAATTTATCGGTCTGCTAGAAATTCTCAAAAAAATAAGATGCATTTGTCTTGAGACAATCTAAGGCAAATGGTCCCATTGGAAGGGAAAAGGATTAGTTTAGAACACCAAAACCAAATGTTTCAAATTATGGTTTGAAAGACAAATTTGGGAGGGAGAGGAAGGGGGGATTTAAGGGGAAAATATGTACAATAGGGCACTTAAACAAGAATTTCACAATTAAAGTAGTAGAGGTAGTATCAATATGTTCTAGTTTGTGTCTGAAGCCATACATCTGTAGTGTCTTTACATACCTATATGTGTGAACAACTGTGTCCTAGTACCAGGAAATTTGCTAACTGGTACTGTGCAGTTGTGCAATGGATCCACTAGGAATTCAAGAAATTTGTTTCTATTTTAGGGATTGCCTTAGGACAGCATCAGTAAGTATGCAAAATCCAAGAACTTCAGGTATTGCAAGTACTCCAACGGGTGCTAGAGATGGTTGAAATACAGGACTTCTGGTCTGGAAGGTGGTGCTGGATGGAATACGTCAAATTTGGGAAGCTGGCCATTTTTTTTTCAGTGAAATGCTCTAGCAAATGTATTACAGACAGCTTTCTGTTTTCTTATATTAAACAACAACTCCTGGTATCCTTCCTCAATATCTACACAGGAAGTACCTTAATAGCTAGACTCATTCACTCATATTTTCTGTATAAATGTACTTAGTAAGGCAGTCCAGCTTTATGACTTCCTAAAGCTTCACCAGAGGAAGGAACAATGGTCTTCTGCAATGACAGTGCTGAGGTACTTTTCTGGAAAGCAAAAGATTTTTCTTCTCACTTTGGCTGGGGAAGGAGTCAAGTCAGTATTTTTCTTCCCAGAAGGTACATGCACTGGAAAAAAGCAGAACAAAGAGGAGCCACCACCCATGTGGCCCACCATGGAGCCCAGCTGCTTACACTTATCTGAAACTATCCTTCAGTAAGATAGATAAAGGATTAAAAATGTGAATCCTGAAAGTGTTCAGAAGTGAGGTGGGCTTCAAGCTACACAGTACTGTCTGGACTGAGCTGCCTCTGGGAGATGAGGGCTTTGGTGCCTGAACCATGATCTCATTCTCCTGGGACCAGCTGGAACATAAGATGGTCATTACAGTGATGTTCCTGAGAGTCACGCCTTTCAGCAGAGCAACACAAGGTGACAGGCAGGCCTGGCTTGCCATCTCCTTTTGTGACTTTTTTACCAATTGCACAGTAATCTCATATTGTTTTCCAAGTGATTCTGGATTTTGTCACAGATTTATTGCAGATCAAATAAAGTGTTGTGTCAGGAGTATGTGTGGATTGCAGAGCTGTAAGGGAGCACAGGGAACAATGGAAAGATTTGGAGACTGGTCTTCATAAAGAGTTTACTGGAAGAATGAAATTGTCACTTAGCAGCAGCAAATAAACTAATAGAATGAACAAGGATACACTTAACAAGCCAAGGCCAAGAAAAAGAAAAGATGCTTAGAACAGAAAACTGAAATAGAGGGAAACAGCACAAGAATCAATAAAATGGGCCAGAGAACTGTGTCTTTCTGCATTAAGTGATGCAGACGGTATGAAACAGATGCTATTTCAATGTCATCAGCAATTTGACAAGCTGGATAAATAATTGTTGCCAAGAAAAATAAAAGCATGTGCTCTCAGTGTGGGTGGTTGCCATGATTGCTGTGGCCTCTGGTTCAAATGCAGTTACAGAGATGATGAAAAAGAAAATAAATATGGAAGTGGCAGAGGGAAAACAATTAGCTCCCCACAGATGGGCCTTTGGCATACTGTAAATTGTGGCTGCCTTCTTCATCATTAGTTTGGGTGGCAACCTGGGAAATAATAAAAGGTGGGCAAGTATGAATATAGACATCTCCTGAGTTGTCCCCATACAAAGGGAGAAACTGTTGATGTGGAAGAACTATGAGGAAACTGGAACAGAGGTTTTAGCTTCAAAACAGCCAGACACCAGATTCCCACCTGACTGCCACTGAAAGTATCGATATCTTCAGAGCCCCCACTCTGCAACCACCTACCATGGAGTTACTGATACGTCATCGGTAAGGGCATTTCTACACTTGGAGCTGACAGTATCATATGGTGAGGGGCTCAGTTCATGCGTAATCCCCCTTAGGATCCAGGGAGAAGGCACTTCAATGCCTTGGGCTATCCTTCTCAGATAATAGCAGAGTATCCGCTGTTCATATGAAACATGACAGGGGGAAGAATAGTAATTCTTCCAATTTCATTGGAGACCCCTTGTTCAGGTCTCTTGATCTATAGATGTTGGCTCCAGCTCCATTCCCATCTTTGTCTGAGGACAATAATCCAACATCTACAACCTCTTGAGTGAAAACAGGGGCATCTTCTGTGAAGAATCATAGACAGGATCACTTGAATATCTGTGTTCATTGTCTACAGACATCCTCCAAAATCCTGTAAGAGCTGAAAACCAGAGACAGATTTATATTTATATCAATCCCACTTAAATCTTACTTTAAGAAGGTGGGGGCCAGGAAAGATGTGCATTGAGTCAGTCACTTGCACATCTTGTCTACATCTCAAGGACAAACAGTATTTTTAGAACTTCCCTATATTCATTTTCAATTCCTTAAGCATTTCAGCCATTGAAAATCTTCATCTCAGTCCTTGAGCAATTTCACTTACATAAATACAGAAGTGGATGTCAGTATCATTTGCTACGGTCCCAAATAATCTGTAGGGTAAATTGTCAATAACAAAGCAATCAGTGAGTGATTGTCAAATAAATGGCAAGGTTGTTCTTTACTCATGGCACTTTATTTAAGAAATCAGGTCTGGCTGCAATTACTTGGGATGCTGGTTTGTGATGTGTACTGAATGATGAGTGAAGGAAGAGAGTGTACAACTTTAGACTACCAACATAGCTAGAGCAGTGATAGAAAAACTTAAACTCTTGGTTTTAGGATTTGGTGTAAGACAAAATGTCAAGCTGTTACCTGATTCTTGATCTGGGACTGAAGTCCATTGAAGTTGGATTTATGTGTTTTGAATAGCAGGAAGCCCAACCACAAACCATGCATCCAAACTGTCAGTGTGGCTTTGTTCTACATAGGACAAATCTGCTGACCTGGCTGGGCCACTTTTGGCAGAAGAGCTGATGTGGCATGAGTATGAGCCCTGGGCAGAGTCTGGAGTTCTTGACAGCAATGGAGCAGCTGGCAGGTGGCTTGGCTTTCTGCTGCCACTCTGATGCAGGAGGTGTAATTTTCAGTTTTTCAAAGTGAATTAAAAGTTTTAGGCTTTCCTGAATTTTCCTGATGTTTACCCCCTTTGTGATTTTTCTTTTTAAAAGACCTGAAACCTCTAATGGGAACGCTCTTGAACTTCAACATCCAAAATCCAAGTTCAAGGCTTAGCTTCACCCCCATCCACACATGGCTATGATGACCTTGCTCCTTCCTTGATGCAGATGAAATCTCAAACTCAAGGTTCCCTCACATCACAGGTATTGAGTTGCTCTCTGGTTTTGTTCCCAGATCAAGAAGAAATGTCAACTGTTTTGTTTCAGAACTTTGCTCTAATATCAGTAGAATAAAACCAAAGCTCCAACAGTAACACCTATTGTGCTCTTTTATTATTTAAAAGGAATTATTAATACTCTTTTAATAAAAAGACCAGGCAAAGAAGCATTTTTACTGGCCAATTGGGAATGAGAAGGGTCTCAGAAGATTTAGGGAAGGACAACTGATCTCTGTCCACCACTCCTCAGAAGCCACTGTTTCACACAAGGCAATATGGTTAATGCCTCTCTTGAACGCCTCTGATTCTTGAACGTCTGCCCAGTTTCTCTGTGATCCTATCACTAACGTTGATAAATAGATCTGCCTAAAGCAATAAGGCCACAGCATATTTGCTTCTTTGAGCTGGAGTAATTCTGCTGCCAAACCAGAGCTCCTAGCCTTTCAAGGCTCAGCTAGCAGTTACATGTATATTGACATTTCTTTTTACCTCAGGCCAGATGAGGGAGAAATGGTTTCTTACTTTGTAAGGCACTTTTCTTCACACTGTGTGACAGCTTTTGATACAGCATTTGGGAAGGCAGGTGAAGGTGGTTTCCACAGAGATAGAGAGATCTTCAAACTTTTCTGTTCCCAAAGAGGAAAGCTACACTTCACTGAATTAAACAGGACCAGAAACACTTTTAAACTTTTCTTTCCAGCAACTTACAGTGCCATTCCTTTGCGAACTGCTTTCTGAACTTAATCAAGGTCCTTCCCACCTTGTTTGCAGATTCCCCGTGCAGGAGAACAGCTCTCCTTAATGCATTGTTTTGAGATACGTTACTTTTTCATATCAGATCATCCCAGAGTTTTTAAGAAAGACTTATGAAAAAAGTAAATATGTGTGTCATGGAAACACAGAAAGAAACTGCAGTCCATTTCATTATCTGCTATTCAGAGGATTTAGTTGTAATACTGCAGACAAAGGTTTATGTGTCATGAAAGCTTACACTTTTGCTACATTTCTCAATAGGTTTAATTCTACTTTATGTAGCTATATTTATGTGGAAAGAAATCTAGGTCAAGCTTCTTTCTCAGAAGAGTAAATTCTCCATAGCAGCCTGAATCTGATGTTTGCCTAAACAAGCATTTTTATCTTGTAGTATAAAACAGATACCTATATGCTCGTGAATTCTGTTCTTCATGATAATATACATGACGTGTTATATTCCTGATTCTTCAGCAGACCCAGTTTCGAGGAGATTTATCTACTAACAGTCTGAACTCCCCTGCCTGCTCTCCTTACTCCTAGATTTAATGAAAGGCTGATGCAGTGTAAACACTATGGCATCTCTTTACCTTTCCTTGTCTCACCAGAACTTAGGGGATCTTATTTTTCTTTTTTTTTTGTGTGTTTTTACTGAAACTTTCAGGAATTAGGAATTTCAGACGTAGGAATTTCAAACAGAGGCTGAGAGAACAAGTATAACTATCAGAAGAACTATGTGCCCTCTTTATATAAGCTAATTCATTATTCCTATGTTAAAGGTGTTATGTCTGAAATCATTTTCACGTCTTTAGTTTAATGCCAAGGCAGAGACAAGCAGAGTGGAGTCCACAGAGTGGTTCATTCTAGTCTCTGTCAAAAAGAGGCTGTGTCAGAGCTAATTTCACTTCATTTTAATCTGCTA
Source organism: Merops nubicus (assembly GCF_000691845.1). Lineage (NCBI taxonomy): Eukaryota > Metazoa > Chordata > Aves > Coraciiformes > Meropidae > Merops > Merops nubicus. The sequence continues at coordinate 52,649 of NW_008610280.1, read as the reverse complement.
GTTAAAGCATACCAGCAGTTAGAGACGGAATAGATCTATGGGGTCTTGTTTCTGATCTATACCCATGGACCAACACAAGGTGTTTGTCATACATTTCTTGTCTCATCCTCTCAGTTTTTAAATATAGCTTGATGGGTGGCTAAGTGTTGTCACTTGTCAGATTGTTAAGAGTTGTTAGGGGCAACGGCAATTAAATAGGGGAGCTGCATTTTAGAAACCTGGTGGAAATGGTTCTATTTTGGGCTTACAGTAGACTTTCTACCCTAAAGGAGGTTGACAGTATGGAAGAACAGTTGTAAAGCTGGAAGAAGGTGTTGGAAGATCCAGATTTGTTCTTGTAAAACCTGTCAGTTCAAGAGATTGTTATTTTCTTTCAAAACAAGCTCCACAAAGCTGTGAGTAGTGTATCTCTTTTATAGCATATCCATGTGCTCTTGAGAAAGAAAGAGAACCAGTGAACCACAGAGTATAGTTAAAGACTAATATATGTTCCAACCACAGCTTTATACAGTCCAGTCCACTGCTTAAGGGGAAGAACTCAAAACTGAGTCAGCTGAACTAAAAGAGTAGCCTTTGTACGTGGTACTTTAAGGGCTAAATAGTGCAATAGTTTTTGGAGTGAAGACGCTTTCATAGATATGAATGACACATTCTTAAATCTTTAGATTATTGATTTTGATTTATTTTGAAATGTAGCCACACAATCACACATCTATTTACCGAACCCTGTTTTTTCAGATCCAATGGCACAAACACCACCCCATATCAGTGACTCTGCAAGGAGTCCTGACCCAGGGCTATGCATGGGCATTTTAGAGAATGAGGCTTTGAATGTTGTTCCATATCGTGAGCCCCTGTTACAGGCTAAATAGCTCACGCATTTTCTAGTCAACCCGTATGCATCCCTCTGTAATCTCATGCGTCTCATGCCATATTTCACAGACTCTTTCTAACACCTACAAGTTGTCTGATGGCAAAGTGATTAGCACTCAGTGCTGTGGCCAGGTTTACCCTCTGAAGTGCACTGGGTTTCTTGTCCTCTAGTCAGTCAAAAAACACCTCCTGGGGTGTATGAGATTGGAGGACAGATGTAGCTGGCTTTTCCTCAGGGCATGGAGACCTCACTAAGGCATGCCCAAACATGGGAAGGAAGCTTCACTGCATTGGCTCCTCTGGGCTCTCCAAGTATGTGCTCGGTTTTAGGGATTAAAGCAGAACTGCCCTTAGCTGAGAATGAGTATGTGCTAGAGAGTGCTGTTGGTGCACAGAGTGTTCAGTTCCTCATAGCACTGAGGCTGCAAACAGCAAGTTATTTTAGTGTATAAATCCAAAGGACTTCAAGGGACCCATTCATATGATGAAAGGTAGGTACATGCTGAAGTGCTTTGCTGAATGACAGCATTCTGAAATATATTTTCATATCTCTTGCAATTGAAATATCATAAGCATAACTGAGAAGGCCAAGAAATAAAAAGGGAAAAAACTGCAAAAATAAGTAGGGATATTTGAGATGCTAGACATAAAGTATATGCAGCAGCTATTTTATGCAGCTGTGTCAATTTGTCTGTGTATAAACCAGATTTTTTTATTGTATTTTATGAATTAACTGCAGACTGTGTAATACAAGTGGAACATAAAGGAATAATGAATAGAATAAGACACGACTGAGTAAGTCTAAAAGTTTTTTATGGCCTTTGTCAGGAGAACAAACCCTCCATCCCTTATTTTCTGTCATTACCTTCACATAAAGATGCACCATTAGAACAAAATCTGTTTGGAACATTCTCTCACTCCATCTCCACAAAAACAAAAGCTCTATAATCAGTCACAAAATTAATATGATTATGTTGGTTACAAGCAACATCAACTGGCTATTCATTTTGGTAACTAAAATGGGAAGTTGAAAGGGTAAAAAATTAATTCTTTTCCATGTCAGGGATAAATTCCTGCACTTTATTACTATTTTACTTGGATAATCCTGTATTGATGCAAAGATAAATGGTTAGTGTATGCTGGGAGATGAAAGAGCTAATGTTCTGAGAGGTGTATAGCTTGGGGAGAGTTTTGCTCTAATGACAATTACCTTATGTGGCATTTGTGTATAAGTCCATTTGGTAGAAAAAAAAGCCCATCGTCACCACAAAGCCATTTTAGCTTTGACGGATACAGGAGCAGTTGGATGATTTGTATGATACAGTCAGAATACTCTATGATAAAAATTAGGTATTGATTCAAGGAGATTTTAATTTAGATTAGCTCACTTAAAATGAGTAATAGATTGAAATGAATTCTGCAGAGCTCAGGTTCATAATGAATTATCTTGCCACCTCATTGAAACCTTGGGCAAGGAATAATTCTAGTTACGGACCTAACCCAAATCACCAATTTTAAATAAGAACTGTATAAATAATTTGGACAAGAGAACGACAGATGTGATATCTGATTTTTAAATTAATTCTAGGGAAAGGAAGAAGAGGAAAAAAATTGTTTTCCTAAAATAAATCAGAAGGAAAAATGTAAGTAATTTCAGTACTATGCTTTAATATTAACAGCTCCTTATGTGTCAAATGCTGCGTTAATATTTGATAAAATCTTGCATATTGCTACCAGTGTTTCTTTCCAAGAATACTTTTTTCCCTCTTTCCCCCCATCATCTTTTTGGATAGGATTTTTAATGAGTTATTCCTATACTGAAACTTTTTGCAATAGCTGACAGCTCTGTTTGCTAAGATGTCTTGTGCTGATTTAAGCTATTTTGCTTCACATATTGTTTATCCATGAATGTTTACAATAGGCATACTCACCACCCCCGCTCTGGCTGTTGAGCTATATGAGCATACTTTCACGTACTTCAATATATGATTTCCTCTTGACTCATTTTTAAGTCTCCAGCTCCTTTTCCGTTCTTTTTACTATACTTCTGATTAAGATTTATTTTCTTCATCTATTTCCCTGTATATTGCTGAATTTATTTTCTACATGGGTTGAATTGGGAATACAAGTTCTAAAATAGATAACAGAATTGAAAAGAAATGGGATATATTTTGCTTCTCCTTTTTTGGGAATAATAGCTTGCTCTTTAGTCTCCACCTTGTTTATTTTATGGGATATTGTTTTTTTGTTGGCATTTTTAATAGTGAGTTTTCATCTTAGAACTGACGGTCTTTGTTCAAGGCTTAGCTTGCTTAGACATTCTAGGAATCCTTTTAGGCATCTAAACACAATGAGTTTACACTGGTTTTCAACTGAATATGAGGTGTCCAGAGAAGATTTCTTGCTTACAATGAGTAGATCTTCTAGATTTATCACACAATAAAGTGTCCATTATTTAGATATGTAAAGCTAAGACCAATACACATTTTCCACTGTCTATAGCACAGCTACTTCAGTCTTTTTCTGCCTGAACATGGTCATCCTGAGCCTCCATGTCCCACCATAGAACTGCCCTGCTCTTGCTGTCCTCTGAAAATGGGACTGGAAGGTTATTTACTTTAAAACATTACTGATTCCAACCATACGCTCTTACACTTTTACAGACAAGCACCAGGATGTATGTACACTGGGAGCCTGTCCAGCATCAAAGATGCCTGAATTCAGGTGGTCTATTGTCCTTGTTTGATTTAGAAGAGAACCAATTCTGTTTAGCAGTTTTACTTTTCAGCTCAGTTTCCTGTAAGGAACTGCACTTTCTGAAGTTAACAGCATATTTTTGCAGACAGTGTCTGCTTCTAGCAGTGATAATGCTTAATATTAGAGTTACTACCAAGGATTGATGTGCAGAAAGACTCTTGCTTATACTTGCTCCTGTGCAGACCAAGGTCACTGCTAAATCTTGTGAATCACACTGGGGATGCAGAAAGTAAAAGGCCATGCCTACAGGCAGGAGCAGACAGGACAGGTGACCTAACTTGACTGATGAGGGATTCCATGCCATATACATCATATTCAGTATAAAGCTGAGGGATCACAAAGGTCAAGCTCTCTTCTTCAATGGCTGGTCTCTGAGAAGGACTCTGTCCATTCTGCCTTTGATCTTGATCCATGTGTTTGCAAATCCAGTTCCAGAATCCCCCTCCTGAATCCTGTTCCCATCTGCTGCTGAGTCCAGGTGGGACTTCCCCAGTGCCTGCTCTTCAGCATCAGTGGTGAAAGTGATGTAGTTGCCATTGGGGGGTGGTGGGGGGTGGATTCTGTCATGATTTGGGATCAGGACTGCCCTCAGATCTATAACAGACACCCTCTGTTAACTCTCTTTGTTCCACTCCAAAGGGGAAGAGAAAGGGAATAAGGGAGAGAAGCTCATGGATTAGAAAAGAGAACCGAAACAACTTTAATCAAAATAATAATTGAAAAGTGAAATATATATATAAATATATACAAAGCCAGTGTCAAACCCATTGGTGCATGCTAGGATGAACTGCTAATCTCTGGCTGTCTTCAAAACATGGCCAGACATTTCCATTCATTCTCCATTCACAGCAGTCATAACATTCCGATTATTTTTCCTTACACATTCTGCACAGACTTTTTTATGCACTGAACACTTACAGTAGTGGTCAGATCTAAAAATGTATCAGGGTGCCCTTTCTCTTTCCAGAAGAATAAATCAAATGGTACTAGCAAATTTTAGACACTTTAATTTAAGAAGAGATACATTTCCAGAAGCAGAGATAAAGGGGAAATTAACGTTTTCTCTATGATGTAAACTAAATTCCAGTCTAGACTTAGAATTGATTATATTTGGCAACAGAAAAATACCTGCCTTTACTGTCTGGTGCAAAGGCTATCAGGCAGAAAGACACAAGGATTCCAGATGAGAAAAAAGCCACTAGCTCTCTGATAGCAGTTTCTGTTCTGCAAATGAAATTATTCATGTAGAACAGAATTACAAGGAAAAGCACTTGGAAAAAAAAGGTGGGCATTTACTTTAAGTAAGATTTAGAACTGTGATCCAGTACAATTTACCCCTTTCTGTCACCCAAATGTGTCTTTTTGTAGCTTCTGCAGGGAGTGAGATTTTAAAACTGCTTATTGCTATCAAACAAATTTACGGGCTTTATTTTTCCTAGAGAAGAACATGTTTCCCTGAGGAGTTTGTGACCATGCAGGTAAATTAAGTATGTCCAGGACTGTTCTCCAGCTCTGAGGCCAAGTGATATGCAATAGCCTACATCCATCAGTCCCAAAACAAGCTAGCCATTGCAGACTGCCCATGGGAATGAGTGCTTGGCCATGCCAACTTTTGAACCTTGTCTGGGAAACATTTAGAAGGGAACTAACTGGCCTGGGACAAAATCATGCCAGAGCGTGTCCTCTGTAGTTATGTAGTTTACCTCTGTAAATGCATGAGTTATCATTCTTAGGACCTTTGGCACATTTTAATTTAGCAGTATAGACATAGACAGTGTGGATTAAGTTCTCGGAAAAAAAATACAGCCTTTCTCAGCATTCAGAGTCAGAAAACATAAAAGACATAAATGGCACCATGTCCAGATGTATTGCATCTGCATGATTTTTTTTTTGTTGTTGTTGTTCTCCATGCCTGCTTCAGTTATATTATCTCTGGAGTGGATATAATAGTATTTAATCTTCCTCCTAACTTTCTTCCAGGATATTGTGTAGTCATTATTCAGATAATAATTAGATTTTTCTCTAATATTAGATCAGATTCAATGATAGTAGATATAACCTTGATTTTAATAAGAAAATATTTCTATTTCATAGCTATAACCAGCTAATTAGTAGTGGGGATCACAAAGTCCCTTCCTTAGATTTGATTAAATGCTAATTGCAAGACTGTCATTCACTTATGATAGTTAACAGGCTATTTAATCTTGTATGTTTCCTAAAATATTAAGCTTTTCTTATTTTGTTGCTTCTTCTTTTCCTTCCAGCCTGATTCTCAGCTACAGGCAATTAGTCTCCATCCCATTGCCTTCATCATTTAACAGAGAAACAAGTGGGTCTGAGATTTTTCAGATCTCTGTTTGACAATTAATTCCTTCTCCTGGTGATAGCCTGAAAAGTGTTTTGAGAATGATTTGGAGACAGAAGCTATGCTTTGCCTGGGACTGAGGAAAGAACATCTATGTTCTTTTTTCTTCCTTTTGTACATTTGTTATTTTTACACTTCTTCTAAATCACAATTTGAGGACATTAGTGGGCTTACTCATCCTTCTGACTCCCAGGCCCTGAACAATCCATGAATGTGCTTCTTAATAGAAAAATTCCTTGTTTTGTGGCAGTTTTCCTCCAAAATTCAGAACATCAGCAACAAGGACTGTGGAAACTCTTGCAACTGCTAGGTTCCTGTCAGTCATGGGACCAATAGGCTCCACATATGTGGCAATTAGAGGAGCACTAGAAAATGAGATTAGTTATAGAACAGAACTGCTCTGTGTGTTCAAACACTGTGAGCTAGGAGATATAAAATATCTAATGCAGTTGCCAAGTTACCAGTGTCAGGTCATGATTCATAAAGCAGATATTAGTAAATACCTTTGAAAATAACCACAATTTGAAGGAGGGATATTTTTATTCATACTTTAATTAAAAAAACAAACAAAACAAACAAACAAACAAACAAACAAAACAACTGGTCTGCTTGTTATTTACCCTGAGTGATTTACTAAAAGACTGCAGCTTTCTGTCAGAATAAAGGAGAATTAATCACACAGCTGTATATATAGTCAGTTCATAACTTCCATGAATGAAAGACTGACATCCCACAAGTACACTCAACTGTCTGGATGAATCTAGTGGAAGCCAGCACCTTCCTATTGATTCTCCTACATCTGATAAAATTTTTTGCATGCATATGGATACACAACATTGTAGATGTTGTGCCTGCAGAGTCTCGTTTGTTTAAGAGGTCCAAGAGAAAAATATCAAGCAACTCTGATCAACCTAAAATAACAGATACATATAATTGGTCAAGGTTTTATAAACAACATGCCGCTTCGTGATCACATACTGGGGAACAGATCTGCAGCTCCAGTAGAGATCTGCTCAGCAACTTCTTGTGCTAGCTGTGCATTAAGTAGCTTGGACGCCTGCTGTGCTGAGCTCAGGGATTAATGGCATTTTGGGATGGCTTCTTGTGTTGATTTGCTGGAAGATCAATGGTGGGCATCCTGCCGGCAATCTAGTGGATGGGCTTATGGTGTGGTTGTGTTTTGAGTTAGCTGAATTAGTAACTCTTCAGACTTTGTAAAAGCAGCTTCTCAGCTGAGTGGACACCACCCGATGAGAAGCTCCCAGGTCCGGGCGAAGACCATCACAGCTGATGCACCATTTACAAACCAGGCAGCTGTATTCTTCCCATGGCCAGTGGCAGGCGAGATGTGCTGAAGAAGGCTGAGCTGTGCCCTCTCTCAGAGCCCTCTCATCAGAGGGGAGGAATGAGATACTGCTGCTGGCCTGGGAGCTCCACAACCTGCTGGCTGCAGCACGTGGGGAACACTATGGGGAAGTTTGACAACTTACTTGAGCTGTTCTGGTATTTTCCAATTGGCATCTTATGCTGACCACTTCTGGAGACACAATACAGAGCTAAGTGGTCTGTTTGCCTCAGCTTGTTCTTAGATTTTTATTTAGAAATTACCTCTGGGATTTCTATGTGTTTCCATTGATTTTACACAGCACTGAAGCGACTAACTTAGGCTAAATGCCTTAGTTTTAGATAAAGTCAAATTACACAAATTCTTCCTCCAAGTATTAACATTTCTGCTTTGGGAAAAGCAAACATACAAAAGACTTTCACTCATCCTGCAGGTAAATCTATAACATCATTTGGACTCAACATGCGTTTAAAGGTTCATTAGCGTCTTAGTAACTAAAATGATACTGAACCACTTTGGCAATTATGATAACACAACTGTGCATGAATAGAATATTTTTCACTGCACCACAATATGCTTGCAAAGTAAACCTGGAAATACTTGCTGCTTAGTCTCTCTTGTCTCTGAAATTTATAATTAATTCAATTAGCGACTTTTCTGATTACTTGAACTGGCTTTGATTTGAACACTAGTTAAGAGAACATTATGCAGATTCACGGGAGATGGACAGAATATGATTTTTCAGTTAATAGTAATTTTGTCCAATCCCTGTCTTCCTGGACAATGGTTCTACAAAAGACCTATTTCTTTTTAAAATATTGTCTTTCCTTTCCCAGCCCCCTAGGTACATTTGAAAAGAGTGAGAAGATGTGCTTTCATCTAAGGAAATAATTTCTTCTTTCCTACCCTTCAGAACACCTGAAATTCCGGTCCCTCAGCTCCCTTTAGAAGAGTTCCCCAAGATGGAGCCCTGCTCAAGATTTTTACAAATCTTAGAAAAGTGGAAGCTCCTGCAATTTGTTGTTAGAGACCTGTGCTGCTTCTGTAGTTACAACAGGGACATGTCACATAATTACAAGAAATGACTTTTTTCTATTTAGAGGTAGAACAAAAATTCTAAATCCCAAGTTAGTAATCAAAAAACGTAGGTCAGAAACTCCTTCCTATGATTACTTTAGGCAGGTAGTCTTCATGGATTTATATGCAGTTCATACTTACACTTCTTCATAAAAAAATTTCAGTCAACGGGAATTAATGCTCAACAACTATTATTAATGGACACTTTCATTCTTTAGCTATTTTTTAAATGAATTCCCATATGTCTAGTTAATGAAATGTCATTCTGCCAACCAAAGCAATTGTTATACTGCAATGCAGTGGAGGAAAAATATAAAGTGCTGGTGTAAGGAAAATTTGTCTGGCTTCACCTTCCTCTTCACTCAAAGTTCTGAAAAAGATTGCACAATAGTTCTAAGAAAACTCCAGTGGTATAATGCAGATACAATACCTCCAAGAGCTGTTCTCATTCTGATGTTACAAGTACTAATACATGTGAAATAATTGGAAATCTTGGGAAAAGAAAAAAAATGAACATGGTCGTGAACTTACTTTGCTTCTATTGCATCTCTTCTCTATGCAAATGTGTGTATTTTCATCAAGCTATTTCCTTGTGCATCTGCAGGATAATCTTTTTCCTAGCCAATTTTTTGCAAGCATCCTGAGAAGCTTCTTTCTGATGTTTCTCCTTTTTTAACAAAAATAGCTTTCTAGTACAACAGAAACATGCATGGAAAACATCAGCTTTCCCTCAAAGCCTATTTTTTTGTCAGGAAATTAAATCCACACTCAAAACCCCTTAATCCAGAAATCCAAAGTTCATCAGATTTATGCTGGCATATATTTACACAAAGTTTGTATACATAGGTTGAAGACAGTGCATAAACACTCAATATTAACATGTCCCATTGAATTACCACCCCATTCCTGTTTATTCATGACATGTGGGAATGAGGCATCTTTACTTCTGCAGCTTCTATCATAAACCTCGATTGCTGCTTTCTGCCATATCTTCTTGTTATTTTCTTGCTGTCATCAGTAGTCAACAGTCCATCCATCACCATTGCTTTGATGATTGCCAGAGCCCCTGCACCAAGCCCCTGCACTGTCAGTTTGACATCCTGCATATGCAATAACCTTTCCACCGCAGTAGAGAGATTTCTAGCAGCTCAAGTGCTCAGGGGACAGGCTATTCTTTGGAGCTGATGAGCATGCAGGTTGAAAAACTCTTACCTTTCCTGGTTTCACTTTTTTTTTTTTTTAATTGTGTGTTCCAGTTTGTCCTTTTGGTCACTTTGAGTTCTCTCCTATGCTTGTGCTGCTGCTTTGACACAATACCCTATCAAGGAATACCTTCTGAAAGAATTGAACATAATTTTATTTACTCCAGTCGACCACTGTTAGCAGGAGTGCTTCACACCCTCTGTGTTGGGTCTGATTTTTCAGTAAATACCAGCAAAATGGTTCTGTGAATGCTAATTTTACTGAGTTGTACTTAGTTTACATCAAAGTAGTTTTCAACAGCATGTTTTAAGCTGTGAAACAATATGTTTGCTTTCATCTTTTCCTATACGTGCAAACTCCAACATGTACCCACCCCCCTCCATATGTATAAAACTATAATAAAGTTACCTACATAAAGCAGGATAAAACAAGTCAGATTGAAGGCATAAACATGCCACATCCCAGGACATGGTTTAGCTTTTGAAGTGATTGTGAGTCCTCGTATAGGTGGGAATTCTTTGGTGAAGGAAGGCCATGAACATTGCTTCCCTATCATATCTATACAATCTGGGGCATGCAGCCAGGCTCAGAGGGTTCCATTTTAATCAGTCATAGTCTGTTAGTACAGTTATGACTTTCATACATTCTTTGATAAAATAAAAAAAAAAAAGAAAGAAACAAACAAAAACAAACTAGAGAGTTTTTAAAGTTATATTTTGGCATATGTTGTGTCTTTTTTCTTCTCCCCAATGAACACTTGTGGTCTTGAGAGTCTTATCTTGAGCTCCTTTTTCTTGTACTTATAACTTTGTACTATTAAATTGCCTAATTGGTCAGTCTCACAGCATGGGAATAAACCATCCCCAAGCACAGGATCTTGCAAAAGATCTGTATCAAGATCATCTTCCCTTGTTGCATGTTTTTTATATTTCCCATTGATGTAGTCTCAGAGTGTTAAGGTAACACAAAGTTCCTGTTTTGATGTTTGGGGAATGATGTTGCCCTAAAGGATTTGCATATTCCCCAATGTAGTGGAAGTTTTTCTGATTGTAGTTGTTGTGATGCATACACAACAACAAGGAGACTTTCCATTTTTCCTACTCCAGAGGAATCAGCTAATGCATGCAAAAAGCAAGGAAGCTTGAACATCTGCTCAGAGATGATAAAAACAGAAGTTCGATTGGGATAAGGCTTTGCTTTCTACTGTCTATTATAAAAAAATCGTATTTTTTGCAAGAAATCAGTAGGCAGTCACTCTTCTTATAGTTACAGTTAACAGACAGCATCATCACTACTAGACCAAATACTTGCTCAGTTTATACTTTTCCAGGTACGACTGCAAAAGGAAATTAAGTCCTCCAAGTAGCAGAAAATGTTAAAGGAACTAATAAGCAGCTTCTGTATAATCTTGAAGGCAGCATTTGACACAGTGTAAAGATGAAAATGTTTCCAGGTTGGAGAAAATGTATTTTGGAACGGAGCTTCAACCCAAATGATGAAAGACACTGAATTATACAAAGTGTTAGTGAGTATAATTTGGTGCAACTCTCAGAAAGGAAGATTATATCCAATAACTCCGTGGCAGAAAGTGCACCAGAAAATAAAGAGAAAAATGGCACTTCATTACAGTAAAATTGAGCAGGTATCATTATCTGAAGGCGATCAATTCCTAAACTACCAGTGAGTGGTCTACCTGTGCCCATGGTGTCTGCACATGTCAGCAATTAATCCGTTCCTCTCAGAAAGTGTATGACTAACTCTGCCATTACTTGACCAGATAAAGTCTAATTTTCATAAATGTCATTCAAACACAAAAATGACCCCCAGCAATAAATTTATTATAATGTCAGCTTTCAGTAAAGATAAATGTCAGACTCTCCCAATCCCAATTTTAAGATGGTATGTCCAATATTGACCAAGTAATCTGTTGTTCTATGAGGAAGGTTCCTGAAATAGTTTAGGAGCTTTACATACAGACATGTAATACACTCCCAAATGGAAAGTATTACACAACTCTGGGACAGGGATCTACACAGGTGCAAAGGCTGGGAGAAGAGATAGAAGAAATGATTGAGGACAACCTCCCACACCACAGAAGAACCAGCCATTTACACCAACCTGGCTTTGTGTGTAGGCAGAGCTGTGTGACTACCAGAAGGAGGAAAATACAAGAAGAGAGGAGAAATGAAATCAGAAGAAGGAAAATGGATCTCTTTGGAGCAATCACATGGATTTTTCTGGTTCTTTTTAATATAATTTTGCATTAAATGCCTTATGGGTCAATGATAGGCTGCCAGCTTGGAAGAGAAATTGCCCTCAGAAAAACCAAAAGGACAGAAGGGCACCACCTTTTGTCAAAGAAGACAAGAAATTTCTATTATTGCCCATCCCCAAGCATTCAAAGGTCATGCTAAAGCTCCAAATTATATGAAACTGGCTTGAAGCTCACAAGATGGAATGAAAGGTTAGATTTATGATATTTACTACCTGATTCTTGAGCTTGGTAGTAAGGAGGCATTTGCGTTACATTTTCAAATTTCCAAATGACCATTAGGGTTGGTCCTTGTGGGTGCTTTTTTTCTTTTAAAATAAGGGAGCTGAGGTTGGCACTGAGTCACTTTTTTCCAGAGGTAAACTTTCAGAGATAAACTATAAACTGTTGCAAAAATCAATGAGATACTGACAGTTGACGGCACCAGGTTTACTAAAAAGCAGCAAAAATGTGACTTCAGCTTTGCAGTTATAAATAATACAAAGTGCAATTTCAAAGGAAGCAGGACTTAGGGCAAGAAAGGCTTTTGTCAGATTCATGTTCTCATTTCCCTATGACTCTCTTCCCCTGCCCAGATTGCTGTATTTCCAAATGCCTGTCTTAAACTTTTCTACTGGTGGCAGGATTTTTAGGACAGTTTGAAGATCGATATACTCCTTTATCAGCAAGTTTTTCTTGCCGGCTGTCTTGCTGAGGAATTTTTGCAATCTAAAAGTTTCTCTGTGTCTACAGATGTTATCTTACAGAGGAAGATGTTTTGTTTAACATAGATGCTACCATAGACTTATGAGTTTAGGCATATTTGGTATCTAGTAACCCAGTCATAAAGGCATTTCACAGTCTCTAGGACAGATGGCTACCCTGACAGAGTAATACTTTTTTCTGTCCCCATTATTTGCCAGACATGGGGCAATGTTTTCAGTGACAATGATCTGAGCCCTAAAGAATTTTGCTGAAGTGCAGTGCAGGGATGTGCTGGTGTGAAGGAAGACACTTCAACTCACTTTCCATCCATCTGTGAATCTCTTATTTTTACATTTATTTGCTTTGTTCTTTTTGGATGCGTGTCAGTGTGACTGTGGCCCTCGCAGCATCCTGCTGAGGCACTGCAGCGGGAGTTTCACCTGGCCAGGACCTCTGTGTGGTGGAGCACAGTGAAGCATTGGTGTCCACCTGCATGCCAGCAGTGATAACAGCTGAGCTCCCCTCTGCTCAGCTGCTGTGGATGGGGTCAGTCAAAGGGCAGGGCTGAGTCAAAAGGTTTATTAAAGTTTAAATTACTTCATCGCTGTGAAGATATCTTTTATTTGTTCTGACATCTCAGGAATGATAAAGTGTTCATCACTCATCTGCTTTCTCTATAGCTGAGGGAAATGGGAATCTGGAAGGGTTTACTTGGGGCATTCAGTCAAGAAGAGCCACCAGGTTTGATGGTGTTATGGCAAATAATGCACAGACAGGGCAAGGGTTGCCAAGAGGAAGCTTAAAGGACACCGAAACACCTTCACTAGTTGTCTCCAAGGTGCCCTTGTTAGGGAAACCTTGCGGCATGTGGTGAGGGCCTTCAAGCAAGAATCCATTTTGGACCTGCCAGGAGAGAACAAGCTCTCCAACAGGCAACCAGGTCCCTAGTTGGGTTTCTCTGCCCGGCCAGCAGAGGTGGGGGCTGCAGCAGCCGTGGGGGGTGTAACCTGAGCCAGAGGAGCTGATACAGTTGCAGGAGCAGCA